>NC_064293.1:4539325-4744883 GCF_019186545.1 Solanum stenotomum
AAGGAAATGTCCTTATCTAAGGTAATCTTGAGGAACACTTAAGTGTGCTTGAAGGGGTTGTATGGGCGGTCACTTCTTGTCTTACTCAAGTGTGTCTTAAGATTATATTAGGTAGAGGTCCTATGGTAATGAAATGACATGTGTTCTTTTAAAGTTAAGCATGAGTTGTATATGGACATATGTTGATTATATGTATGGTGGGCTATGGTCTTATATGTTAATGTTGACTTGTATTATGTCTCTTATACCTGTAAAGGAAAGGTTTTATCAAATTGATATGAAAGCATTTATTCTTTGAAAATGTCCTTTTTGACATGTTTTTGCATGGTCTCCATACTTAGTACTTAATTGTGCTAACCCCTTTCTTTCCCTTTTCTTTAACTAAAGTGTAGGGATTTGGAGAAGATGACATGTCATGACTTTGATAGGTTTCTAAGTGTTGAAGATGAAGACTTGGTGAGTCCTCATAGATTCGAGGACAATACCCAATACGTTCTTTTATGTCTTTTAGTATTGTTTAAGTTGTGTACGGGATTAGTCCCGAAATTTGTACTCTAAAGTATTAGATGGTTTTGAGACATCATGTATAAAGTCTAGAAAATCTTCCGCTTGCTATTGTTTTTTTTTAATGAAATGTTTTCTTGGTAAAGAAAGTTTTTAATTCCTTATGGTTTTAGTGTCTATGCGATGAATGAATGCTAAGAGGCTTGTATTAGACCTCTTCGAGGTCGAGTACGCCGGTTACGACTAGGGGGTGATCCCGGGTTGTGACACATAACCTTCATAAAACATGCATAATATCATATCTTGCCCTTTCAAGGGTCAACGCTCATATCAAATCAACACATCTAGAATGACTACATTAGACATGGATATAATTATAATTCAAGTAACAAAATCACTACAGGCATAATCTCATATACTCATAATATAGGTCATGTGGGTAAAGTACTTCCACAATAATACCATTTACAATCAACATACATAATAGTTTCACTCTCAAAGCCTCAACATTCGTAGTTCATTCATATTAGCTTCTACCCTCAAGTCCCTAGAAATCACATTCACACCAAAATCCTTACTCTTAACCAATACTTCAAATGGTCATCATATATTCCTAATTCTCAAGAAAATCTAACCACATGCTTCATTCTTAAGCAGTTGTAATCATATATTATAATTTAAACTCAATCTCATCACTACTAATCATGATTCATCATATAAACCCTAATCTAATCAATTCATGTCTACAAGCTTTAATTTTAAACAATTCATATCTAGGTGCTCTAATTTCAAGCAATTGATAATGTAATTCATCAATCTTAGAAGGTCACATCAAAGCCCTCAATTTCTCTTTTCATGACATAAAACCAAACTAGATCAATTTCACCCTAGAATAATAGGTTAATCAAGAATACATGTATAATTATACTTAAATCATGTAATTACATCATAAACAATCATAATTCATTCTATTGGATCATAACCCATAACATTAGAAGAAACCCTAGTTTAACTTGGGGAATTCTTCTTCTAAATTAGGGTAAACATGGGGGCTTCATCGATGAAAGGAGTCCATGAATAAATAATACATCATACCTTGATTATAAAGCCTACCAAGCTTGAACAATGGAGTCTTGACTTGACCTAGCTTGACCCTCTTCTTCTTCTTTCTAGAGAGAGGATTTTTGTTAGGGAATTGGATTTCTTTTAGGGATTTAGAAATAATGATTTAGGATGAATTAATTAAGGGTCTAAAGTATTTATATAGGTGACCTAAACTAAGGTAAAACAACACCATTTAATACCTAAATAATTTCAGAAAGATCCCTTAGTCCCCAACTTAACCATTTACAAACCACTCACTGCCTCACCCACGGCTCGTGCTGGTTAGGCGTGGGTTGGTGACTGCAGGATTTTCTCCAAACTAAAAACATGCTCAACACAACCTCAAAGAGCATTTATGCAACAGATTTCAAAAAGCACAACTAGGCATGATTAACAATTTATCATGAAGCATATAGGGAAATCTTACTCAATTCACAACAACATGAGGAAAATTAATCATAAAAACTCACTTTCTTACTAAACATGAATTTCTCAAGAACATACATAACATAAGGAAATCATGGAAAAACACATATAACACACATGACTAGCAAAACAAGAAAACTATTGCATAATGACCATACCAAATTCTGAAGGATGTTTTCGAAATGTTACTATCTATGACTTTAAGCTGATGATAACCCGATCTGAGGTTTATCTTTGAGAAATGACTAGCGCTCTGAAGTTGGTCAAACAAGTCATCAATCATGGGGATAGGATACTTATTCTTGATTGTGACCATGTTCAACTACATATAGTCAATGCACATTCTGGGAGAACCATCTTTCTTCTTTACGAACAACAGTAGTGCACCCCATGGAGAAATATTAGGTCTGATGAAGCCCTTATCTAGAAGGTCTTGCAACTGTTCCTTCAATTCCTTAAGCACAGATGGAGCCATTCTATAAGGAGGAATAGAGATAGGTTGGGTATCTGGAAGGAGATCAATTCCATAGTTGGTTTCCCTATCGGGAGGAACTTCGGGAAGATCTTTGGGGAACTCAATAACCACAGGAACTGACTCAAGAGTTGGGGTTTCGAAGCTTGAATCCTTAACCTGAACTAGATGATAGAAATAATCCTTAGAGATCATCTTTCTGCCTTTAAGGTAAGAAATGAATTGACCCATAGTCGCTAAGCTACAACCCTTCCATTCTCAGATTGGTTCGTCTGGAAACTAAAATCGAACAATCCTAGTCCTACAATCGACTGAGGCATACCAAGAATGTAACCAATCCATGCCTAGAATAACATCGAAGTTTACAATTTCTAACTCTACAATATTTGCTGAGGTGACTTTCTGAAAGACTGTGATAGGGCAATTTATGTATACCCATTTAGCTATAACTGGGTCACTGACTGGAGTAGAGATTGAGAAGGGTTCTGATAGAGTTTCTGGACTGACACCTAAGATTACTGCTATAAAGGGACTTACAAAAGACAAGTAGCCCATGTTGTCTTTCCACTGAGTGAACCATATTTGAGCCACATCCCTAAGCTGGTAGGATGCCAACTCAAGCCTACCATTCCCAGTCATTTGTATCACTCCAAATATTTTCTTAACATTATCAATGAAGTTCTGTGGGTCCTCACCAACTTGGGACCCTAAAAATTCCGGTGGATTCATCCTAACAAAGTCTAGAACTCTAGCTACCATTGATCCACCATTTTTATTAATAGGAACTTGAACCTATTTATTGTTCTTGTTGGTCATACTTTGAGCCAAAAGCTGAATCGCATTCCAAAACTCTGCATTCGAAACCTCATAGTCTGGGACTACAGGAATTGTGTTAGCATTGCATGCATTAGCATTCCTTATGTAATCCCTACGAGGAGGCATGATCTTAAGCGCATAACGATGGTTTAGAAATTGATCATACATTATGCACGATAAGAATATCAAGTAAGTGAAGTTTTCCTAAATCACTTTGTAGCCTCCCTCTTATTAGATGTGGGGCACTTCACAAACCTAATGCTCTGATACCAAGTTTGTCACGCCCCGAGGCTACCCCCGAGACGAGGACACGGGACCTAGGATCACAAGTGACCCCAAGCTAACCCTGCTGGCATATTCATGAGCATACTAAAGATAAGTGAACAGTAAAAACTATGCAGAAGCTATAATCATATATAAAATGAAAAGATGGGGAACAAACCCATATACTATAACTGAGATGAATGTAATATGATGAGTTTAATACAAAGAAAATATTAACTCATAACCAAGCTAAATCTAACTATGTCTGAAAATAGTCTCTAAACTGACTAGAAATGTTGGGACATGCTCGAACTAAGTCTAGAAAAAGTGAAACTAAAGGACTAAAAATACTAAAAAGAAACTCATGACTATTGTCCTCGGAGAAAGAGGACTCACCACTGATTCATCTGATTGAAGATAAGGAACCAATCTAAGTGTGATCTGGATGCTGAGAACCTAAACCTACATCATGAGAAGATGTAGCGCACGTATGTGTCAGTACTTGAAAGGTACTGAGCATACATGATAGACTAAAGCTGAAATATCATATAACTGAACAAAGCAAATATGCAATGATGTAATCTGAACAAGATATAGATACTGAATACTAAGCTAACTGAATGCAATGACCAATTTATACCATGCTGAAACTGAATAAGGAATATACTGATACATGGTCAATGCAATAGAATCTGAGTGAAATATGGGAGCTACTAATAACCGATAGGAAAACCACATGAGCTAAATGTGGAGTCCGATGTATACACCTTATCGAGAGGACCCAATATACCCTGCTAGAGGTATAGAGGCATGCTGGCGTGATCACTAAAATGATGCCCACAGAGAGGACTTTCTACTTACGTGGCTCGTAGTTCTGGGACTATTTGGGTACGCTCAACCCTAGTCTAAACTCTGTATTATGCTACTCCCAATGGATTAAGTAATTAACACATTATGACTGATTTTTGGTAAGTTACTGGATAGCTCAAACTGAACATGCAAACTGAGTATGCAACAATTAACTGATATTGACGCATTAATAATTGTGGCATGTATAACTGAATAACTGAAATATCTATCTTAGCATGTGTAATTCAAGAACTAAAGAAATACATAGCTGCGATTCTGAAATTCATGCAATAAATTGAATATTAACATACTAATCTGATTTGGATCAATCTAACAGCTAAGAACCCAATAATTCTAACATTGAAGAAACCCTAGGTCTAGTCAGAATAAGGGAATCAAGAAACTGACTGAAAACTAGGGACCAAATGGGTTAAAGGAATCCACTAGTGAAATCCTACATACCTGGTGACGAAATCCTTTGATTTCTGGACTGGAACTGATGAAAACTTGTTGCGTTCTTAGAGCTAGGGATGGTTGACTTTTTCTCCTCTCTTCCTTCTAATTTTCTAGGTTTTGATTTCTGATTTGACCTAGGTAAGTTCTAATTATGTTTGTAGGCTTAAACTGATTAAAACCTCATAATTTAGGGTCTAAACGACGTAGGCTTAGGGGTCCAATGAAATAGGAAAAGACCAAAAGACCCCTGACTTAACTGCTGTCGGAGTGACCTACGGGCTGTAACTCAACCTACGGTCCATAGATTGAGGTCGTAGGTCAAGTCTGCCCGATAGGTCTTCACTAAAATGAGCATAACTTTTTACTTGGAGGTCGGATTTTAGCAAACTCGGTAGTGTTGGAAAGAGGATTCAATTATCTATCTTATAATAGGTCATGGGACACATAATTCCTTTTGTACTAACTGTTATGACCATTTGAAGTTGACCCAATCAGCAATTTCCCCCTAACTAGCTGCTAACCTTCACCAACGATCAGACCTACGGACCGTGGATCGAACGACGGTCGTTGCTGGTTGGCCGTTATTTGCATCAGAGTCTAGGTAAAGGGGGCCTCGATCCATGGACACAGACCACATTCCGTGGTCTGGCCTACCAACCATGGGTCTGTCCATGTATCGAGACGTAGCTGATTTTCTGAGTTGGGTTTCAGGAGGGGTTGCAGTGGTGAACCACGGACCCACAACATGGGCTATAGGTCAGACCACGGTCCATGGATGGTGACAATAGGTGGCACCTGCAGAATCTAAAACTCTGAAATTTGGTCTTCTTTTAGAAACGGGGTGTTACATAGACCTCTTCTATAAATTCTTGAAGCTCTTCCTCTATCTTTGACCCATAAAATTCCAGAGTTTCTATCCTAGCCTGAGTAAACATTTGAAAACCAAACCTAAACTTATCATTTGTTAATTTCTCTTCTAAAGGATCAATTGAAGCTTGCGGAGGAACTTCTTGATCTACATTATCTTCCTCATTCCTTCTAACGTTAGCCCTTGTAGTAGTCATATCTTGAAAACCATTGAGCACGGGTTAGGATAAAGACCTAATAGAGTTAAACTCTATGGCACGACTTAGAGAATGAAGAAGTGGAATTTCCTAAACATCTAATAGTCTCTCATTCATAAATGTGGCGCGCTTCACACCAATGAACAAGACTCTACTAGATGTGGTTTGAGACATCCTAGAAACATTCTAAACATTGTGCTCTGATTACCAAGTTTGTTACGACCCAGGGGTACCCCTTACATGTAACATGACAAATAGAACCCCGAAGGACTCCATGTAAGCCACTTAGCATATCACAACATAATATAATAGAAAAGTAAGGATATTTAAAACATTTTCCCATTCAACCAAAGTCTCATAAAGCGAAGCGGAAGTCTATTACACTTGTCTCAAACCATCTAATAGTTGAAAGATAATTAGGGACACAACCCATACAAAAGTCTAAACATAAAAGAAAGACATAAAAGGAAAGGGTGATCAAGTCCTCGATGTTATGAGGATTCACCAAAAATTCTTTTCTTGATCTACTATGAACCTAGCCACGAGGATAGAAGTCAATATATATGAACCGTAACACCCTAGAATTTTTTTTGAACTAAGACTCAAACAGTGTTTCGTAGTGATTGAGATTTTACAAAGGAATTAAAAATTTATTAAGTGTTAAGGTCACTAGATGTAGCACCTTGAATTCCAAAAAGAACTTAATTGGAAATGGCAAAATTCGAAATTTTGAAAGTTATGAGTTTTGGGTCAACTTAAGATGACCATAACTCTCAGTACAAGATTAGTTAGGTGGGCTAAAAGATATATAATGAAAGGTCTTTAAATATTATTTCTAATGCCGCCGAGTTTTCTAAGTTTCAAGGTCGGATGAGTAAGATATGTCCTTTAGAAGTTGGGCTGTCCAATTAAGGAAAGTTACCCAAAAATATGAGGGGTGTTTTGGTCTTTTCCTTACCCAATCGGATTTAAGCATTTTTAGTAAGGTTTTATGAGTCTAAACTGATTAAAGTTAGTTTCATTCATCCTTAAAATTGGTTAGGGTTAAAGAGAAGATTCAAGAGGAGAAAAAGTTCAACGTTTCAAGCGTTCGTTCAAGAAATTCAAGATTTCACCAAGAACCTAGTTCTTTGACGAATGTAAGCTTCCACAGTGTTGGGTTCGTTCACCCACACTCCAATCATGATTTATTCAGAAAAAAATCATTCTTGAAATCAAAGGATTTAAGTGAAATGACCCAAAAGGTTCTTTTTTGATAATCCGACTTCACATTCTTGTTTAGGAGGTCAAATGGAGTGGGGAATGGGTCTAACCCAAATTTTAGAGCAACCGTATCAAAATCCGGAATTTCCAAGTGAAGACTTTTTCGAGGGTCTACTTTGGAGGGTCATATCTCCTAGCACACAAATAATTTGGTGGCCCATAAAATATCCATGGAAATCCCTTTGAGTTAGATATCTAACACACTTCGTTTCACCTCTTTCAGAGTTCGGACAAAGAAGTTATGCCCATTTTCGTAAAATCTGTTCGGCAGGAAATGCAATTGTCAGTGAGCGTTTTTATTGTTCACTCGCCTCATTTTTTTTATAAGTGTTGGACCATTTTTCCAAAGGGCATATGATATTTCCTATACACCATTAGTTCAATTCCCATATCTAAAACATTTCCCAAAACACCTCTTCCATACTTAGACACATTTTCTCTCAAGTTCTCTCAAGAACCCTAATCCAAAAACCTTCCTCAAGATTGAAGAGACTCTTGCTCCAAGTTCCAAGCTTCCATTGAAGACACTCTCAAGAACTTCATAAGAACTCAAGGTATGTGGTTTTGAACTCATGGTTCCTTCCACCCATAGTGCCTAGACTCTATTCTACTCATTAATTCATGGTTTAAGTTAAGATTCATAAATTAGTCTTGTTCTTTGTAATAATTTCCTGCACATTGAATTTTAAACATGAAAAGTGATTGTTTTGAGCGTGTTGTGACTCTAGAACTTGAATCTAAATTTGGAATGGATGTGGAGATTATCATGTGGTATTGTGGGTGTTAGAAGGTGTTGTTGTAGGTTGTTCACTGGTTTGGCTGCATAATTACTACCCTATTTACCATGCTCTTTGATTCCATTACATGCCTTCAAGGTGTTTGACAAAATGTCCAACTATGGAGAATTGATGAATCTATACTTTAAAGCTTGAGTTATGAGATGTATGGCAATCCAGAGATGTGTTGATGACAAACTAAGCTTGTGTATATGTTCATTCCATACGTGAGATTGCATTAGAGCCTAATGGGAATTTCCTATATAAAGTGTTGCATGACCATGCCCGGTCCGGGGGAAAAGAACCGGACAACCATGTGAGAGGTTTATATCTCACCACCTAGGATGCTTGGGGTGTGACCAACATCAACCATGTGAGAGGTTTATATCTCACCACCTAGGATGCTTGGGGTGTGACCAACATCAACCATGTGAGGGGTTTATACCTTGCCACCAGGGTGTCCGGGTGTGAACGGCATCCCCCATCCTAAGTTGGGGTTATAGATTGGTTGGATCATGCATACACATATGATATCTACTATTAGTATAGATTTACTTAAACATGTTTTGACTTCACTTTGATCATGCATCCTCATATTGTTATTCATAATGCCTATGAAACTATTTCTTGTATTTCGATTGTGTCCTTGTCTATTGTTGTGTTGCACCCCGCATACTTAGTACATTCCAAGTACTAACGCATATTTTGCCTACATGATGTCACCATGTAGGGACCGGAGCTACTCTTGATCCTTCTCTCCATTCACGTGGCTAGTACGGTGCTTATCCGAGTTTGTTGGTGAGTCCTCAATGATTCGAGGGCTATGTTATGTTTCCTACTCCTATGTTTTGAGACTTTAGCTTGCAATTGTATTTTGACTATGAAGGGAGCAGGTAGTATGTCATGGCCCCCGTCCTATCTATGTATGTAGAGGTGTGCGTTGGACACGTATTTTGTAAATGAGCTTGACTCTTGTTCTATGATGTCATTTTGAAATGGTTTGCCCTTAGTCCCTATTCCCCGTTAATTAATGTTGATTCTACTTCCGCGACCGATGAAGTATGATGACAAGTTTGAGAGGCTTGTTTGGGGTTCCTTCGGGTTCCTCATTCGCCATGTCACGTCTAGGCCCTAGGCTTGGGTCGTGACAAGCTTGGTATCAGAGCACTAGGTTGTCAATCCTTGGAGTCCAACACACCGCGTTGAGTAGAGTCCTAATCATGGTTGTGAAGCGCGCCACGACTATGAATGAGAGGCTACAATACATTTTAGGAAAGGTTTCCCTTCTTCATGTTCTATGTCGTGCTTAGAGTGCGATAAGGTGATTCCTCCCTAACGCTTGTTCTTTGGATTGCTAGATCATCATGCCAAACATGAGGGGAAGACGGACCCGATCACCGGAAGAGCCACCCACCAATGGTGACTTCCGTGATGCACTCACCATGCTTGCACGAGTGGTAGCTAACCAAGTGCAACAAGGAGCCCAAGCTCCTCGAACTACCACCCCGGGGGAAAGGGTGAGAGATTTGATGAGGATGAACCTTCTGGTCTTCCATGGTTCAAAGGTGGATGAGGACCCGCAAGAGTTCATCGATGAGGTATGCAAAATCTTGACCATTATGGATGTTGGTTCTTGTGAGAAAGCGGAATTGGCGGCCTACCAACTCAAGGGGGTTGCTCAAATTTGGTTTGATCAATGGAAGGGTGAGAAAGGTAATGGCTATGTGGTGTTGTGGGAGGAGTTTAAACTTGCTTTCCTTAATAGGTTCTTCCCTCTTGAGCTTAGGGAGTCAAAGTTTGTGGAGTTCATGAACTTGAAGCAAGGAGCTATGAGTGTGAGGGAGTATGCCCTCAAATTTGTCCAACTCTCCAAGTATGCACCTCACTTGGTGGCCGACTCTAGGTCGAGGATGAACAAATTTGTGATGGGTGTATCCGACTTGGTTAGTGAGGAGTGTCGGTCCGCTATGCTCATTGGAGATATGGATTTGTCTCGGTTGATGACTTATGCCGAGCAAATGGAGGAGGAGAAATTGAGGAAGAGAAGGGGGCACGAGGCCAAGAGGGCCCGATTGGAGAATAGGTTCCCTAAGGGTGCTAGATTTCATCAAGGCCGAGGAAACCCTCATGTCAACCGGGGATTTGCTATCAATGTTCCTAGACCTCAAGGGGGAGGTGAAGTGGGTTCTATGGATGTATGCCCTAAGTGTGGGAGGAAGCATGGTGGTCCTTGCATGAAGGGTTCGGGTGCTTGCTTTGAATGTGGAGAAGTGGGTCATAAGAGGTTTGAATGTCCCAAGATCCGCAACAAGGTCCGAAGTGCTAACACTACTCCTTTGGGTAGAGGTGCTTCTCAAAGTGGTGCCCCAAGGGACAATCGATTTTATGCTTTGCATGGTAGACAAGGTGTTAATGAGACTCCGGATGTGGTGACCGGTATGTTGCAAATCTTTGATCTTGATGTTTATACTTTGATTGATCCGGGTGCCACCCTTTCCTTTGTTACCCCCTTAGTTGCTAGAAAATTTCATGTCGAGTCGGAATTGTTGCATGAGTCATATGAAGTATCCACTCCCATTGGTGTCTCTATTGTTGCTAGAAAAGTGTATAGAAATTGTCCGGTTTGCATATTAAATAAGTTGTTGCCTTGTGATCTTGTTGAGTTGAACATGGTGGATTTTGATGTTATTCTTGGGATGGATTGGTTGCATGCATATTATGCTTCTATTGATTGTAGGACTCGTAAAGTCAAGTTCCGATTTCCTAATGAACCCGTCCTTGAGTGGGAGAGCCGGGATGTTGTGGTGAAGGGGAAATTCATTTCTTGCATTAAAGCCCATAGGTTGATTTCCAAAGGGTGCTTGTACCATATTGTGAGAGTCAATGATGTGGAGTCTAAAGTCCCTCCTATTGAGTCTATTCCGGTTGTTAATGAGTTTCTAGATGTCTTCCCAGAAGACCTTCCCGGTGTCCCTCCCGAAAGGGAGATAGATCTTGGTATAGACCTCCTTCCCGATACTCAACCTATTTCTATCCCCCCTTACCGTATGGCCCCGGCGGAGTTGAAAGAGTTGAAAGAGCAATTAAAAGATTTGTTAGAGAAGGGGTTTATTAGACCTAGTCATTCTCCCTGGGGTGCTCCGGTTTTGTTTGTGAAGAAGAAAGATGGGTCTCTTAGAATGTGTATTGATTATCGACAACTTAATAGGGTCACCGTCAAGAATAGGTATCCTCTTCCAAGGATTGACGATTTATTTGACCAATTGCATGGGGCTAGTCACTTCTCTAAGATTGATCTTCGGTCAGGGTATCATCAAGTGAAGGTGAGGGAGTGTGATATTCTCAAGACGGCCTTTCGTACTAGGTATGGGCACTATGAGTTTGTGGTGATGTCTTTCGGGTTGACTAATGCTCCGGCTCTCTTTATGGATTTGATGAATAGGGTTTTCAAACCCTACCTTGATTCTTTTGTGGTGGTGTTTATAGATGACATCTTGATCTATTCTCGGGGTGAGGAAGAGCACAAGGGTCACTTGAGGGTTGTACTCCAAAGATTGAGGGAAGAGAAGTTGTACGCTAAATATGAAAAGTGTGAGTTTTGGTTGAAGGAAGTTGCTTTCCTAGGCCATGTGGTGTCGGGGGATGGTATTAAGGTGGATCCTAAGAAGACCGATGTTATTAGGAATTGGCCTAGACCTTTGACCCCGTCGGATATAAGGAGTTTCTTGGGTTTAGCGGGTTATTATAGGAGATTTGTGGAAGGGTTTTCTTCTCTTGCTTCTCCTATGACTAAGTTGACTCAAAAGAAGGCTAAATTTGTGTGGTCGGATGAGTGTGAGGAAAGCTTCCAAACTTTGAAAGAAAGGCTTGTGTCCGCTCCTATTTTGTCACTTCCGGATGGGTTAGAAGGTTTTGTTGTTTATTGTGATGCTTCCCGTATTGGTTTGGGTTGTGTGTTGATGCAAAGTGGTAAGGTTATAGCCTATGCTTCTAGGCAACTTAAGGTTCATGAAAAAAATTACCCAACCCATGATCTTGAATTGGCCGCCGTGGTTTTTGCTTTAAAGATTTGGCGTCATTATTTGTATGGGGTGCATGTTGATATCTTCACCGACCATAAGAATCTCCAATATGTGTTCACGCAAAAAGATCTTAACTTGAGACAAAGGAGGTGGTTAGAATTCCTTAAGGATTATGATATGAGTGTTCACTATCATCCGGGGAAAGCTAATGTGGTGGCGGATGCATTGAGTAGAGTGTCCATGGGTAGCTTGGCTCATGTGGAGGAAGGTAGTAAAGAGTTGGCTAAGGAGGTCCATCGGTTGGCCAAATTGGGAGTTAGGTTAGAAGGGGTGGATAGTGGAGGAGTAGTTGTTGTTGATGGTTCAAGGTCTTCCTTGGTTGATGAGGTGATAGTCAAGCAAGATCTTGATCCTTCTTTGGTAGAATTAAAGGCTTCGGTGAGTAGTGGTAAGGTGGAGGTTTTCTCCCAAGGGGGAGATGGTGCCCTTAGGTACCAAGGTAGATTATGTGTTCCTTGTGTGGATGGTGTGAGGGAAAGAATCCTTGATGAGGCTCATAATTCTTTTTATTCTATTCATCCGGGGTCAACAAAGATGTATAGAGACTTGAGGGATGTGTATTGGTGGGGCGGTATGAAGAAGGACATTGCAAAATTTGTTTCGGGTTGCCATAGTTGTCAACAAGTCAAGGCCGAACATCAAAGGCCGGGTGGCCTAACTCAAGACATTGAGATACCTACTTGGAAGTGGGAAGAAATCAACATGGATTTTGTAGTGGGCTTACCCAAGGCTAGAAGAGGCTTTGATTCGGTTTGGGTGGTGGTTGATCGGATGACAAAGTCGGCTCATTTCCTACCGGTTAAAACTACTTACGGGGCTGAAGAGTATGCCAAGTTGTACATTCATGAATTGGTAAGGTTGCATGGGATTCCTTTGTCTATCATCTCGGATCGTGGTGCCCAATTCACTTCTCACTTTTGGAAGTCATTCCAAAGGGGTCTTGGTACAAAGGTAAAGCTTAGCACGGCCTTCCACCCTCAAACGGATGGCCAAGCCGAAAGAACAATTCAAACCTTGGAGGATATGCTTAGAGCTTGTGTATTGGAGTTGAAAGGTAGTTGGGATGATCATCTTCCTTTGATTGAATTTGCATACAACAATAGTTATCATTCTAGTATCGGTATGGCTCCTTTTGAGGCACTTTATGGTAGACGGTGTAGGTCACCGGTTGGGTGGTTTGAAGTTGGAGAGGTGGCCTTGTTGGGTCCGGATCTGGTCATGGATGCTCTTGAGAAGGTAAGGATGATTAGGGAGAGGTTGAAAACAGCCCAAAGTCGTCAAAAGTCTTATGCCGATGTGAGGAGACGGGATCTTGAATTCAAAGTGGGTGATTGGGTTTATTTGAAAGTTTCTCCAATGAAAGGTGTGGTTCGTTTTGGTAAGAAGGGGAAATTAAGTCCTAGGTATGTCGGTCCTTATGAGATAATAAGAAGGGTTGGTAAAGTAGCCTATGAGTTGGGGTTGCCCAAGGAGATGGAATTAGTTCATCCGGTATTCCATGTATCGATGTTGAGGAAATGTGTTGGTGATCCTAACGCTATTGTACCTCTTGAGGTTGTGGGTGTTGTAGAAGATAATTTGACGTATGAAGAAGTCCCGGTTCAGATCTTAGATAGACAAGTTAAAAGGTTGAGGAACAAAGAAGTGGCGTCCGTTAAGGTGCTTTGGAGAAATCAACAAGTGGAGAGTGCTACTTGGGAGGCCGAAGCGGACATGCAAAGACGTTATCCTTATCTATTCAACTCCACTCAAGCCTAAGGTATTAAATCAAGTCCTTTGTACTCCATTGAGTCTTACATTTCAGCCCCTGAATCATTAATGTGCATATATGTTTAAATTGATGAGTTATGGATGCTTTACACTAAGTTTTGAAATCTTGAAGTGATGTTTAAATAAAATTTTTGCATTCATGTTGGGGCTGATATGTTCTTACTAAGTCTTGCCTTGTACGTCTCTTCCACATTCGGGGACGAATGTTCCCAAGGGGGAGATATTGAAATGACCCAAAAGGTTCTTAAAAATGTGCTTCGGAAGTTACCGGAAACTTGTTTAGCTATATCAAAAAAAATCCGTTTCGTTTTTCGAAAATCCGACTTCATATTCTTGTTTAGGGGGTCAAATTGAGTGGGAAATGGGTCTAACCCAAATTTTAGAGCAACCGTATCAAAATCCGAAATTTCCAAGTGAAGCCTTTTTCGAGGGTCTACTTTGGAGGGTCATATCTCCTAGCACACAAATAATTGGGTGGCCCATAACATATCCATGGAAAGCCCTTTGAGTTAGCTACCTAACGCACTTCGTTTCACCTCATTCGGAGTTCGGACGAAGAAGTTATGCCCATTTTCGTAAAATCTGTCCGGCAGGAAATGCAATTTCCAGTGAGCGTTTTTACTGTTCACCCGCCTCATTTTTTTTTCTAAGTGTTGGACCATTTTTCCAAAGGGCATATGTTATTTCCTATATACCATTAGTTCAATTCCCATCTCTAAAACATTTCCCAAAACACCTCTCCCATACTTAGACACATTTTCTCTCAAGTTCTCTCAAGAACCCTAATCCAAAACCTTCCTCAAGATTGAAGAGACTCTTGCTCCAAGTTCCAAGCTTCCATTGAAGACACTCTCAAGACCTTCATAAGAACTCAAGGTATGTGGTGTTGAACTCATGGGTCCTTCCACCCATAGTGCCTAGACTCTATTCTACTCACTAATTCATGGTTTAAGTTAAGATTCATAAATTAGTCTTGTTCTTTGTAATAATTTCCTGCACATTGAATTTTAAACATGAAAAGTGATTGTTTTGAGCATGTTGTGACTCTAGAACTTGAATCTAAATTTGGAATGGATGTGGAGATTTTCATGTGGTATTGTGGGTGTTAAAAGGTGTTGTTGTAGGTTGTTCACTGGTTTGGCTGCATAATTACTACCCTATTTTCCATGCTCTTTGATTCCATTACATGCCTTCAAGGTGTTTGACAAAATGTCCAACTATGGAGAATTGATGAATCGATGCTTTAAAGCTTGAGTTATGAGATGTATGGCAATCCAGAGATGTGTTGATGACAAACTAAGCTTGTGTATATGTTCATTCCATACGTGAGATTGCATTAGAGCCTAATGGGAATTTCCTATATAAAGTGTTGCATGACCATGCCCGGTCCGGGGGAAAAGAACCGGACAACCATGTGAGAGGTTTATATCTCACCACCTAGGATGCTTGGGGTGTGACCAACATCAACCATGTGAGAGGTTTATATCTCACCACCTAGGATGCTTGGGGTGTGACCAACATCAACCATGTGAGGGGTTTATACCTTGCCACCAGGGTGTCCGGGTGTGAACGGCATCCCCCATCCTAAGTTGGGGTTATAGATTGGTTGGATCATGCATACACATATGATATCTACTATTAGTATAGATTTACTTAAACATGTTTTGACTTCACTTTGATCATGCATCCTCATATTGTTATTCATAATGCCTATGAAACTATTTCTTGTATTTCGATTGTGTCCTTGTCTATTGTTGTGTTGCACCCCGCATACTTAGTACATTCCAAGTACTAACGCATATTTTGCCTACATGATGTCACCATGTAGGGACCGGAGCTACTCTTGATCCTTCTCTCCATTCACGTGGCTAGTACGGTGCTTATCCGAGTTTGTTGGTGAGTCCTCAATGATTCGAGGGCTATGTTATGTTTCCTACTCCTATGTTTTGAGACTTTAGCTTGCAATTGTATTTTGACTATGAAGGGAGCAGGTAGTATTTCATGGCCCCCGTCCTATCTATGTATGTAGAGGTGTGCGTTGGACACGTATTTTGTAAATGAGCTTGACTCTTGTTCTATGATGTCATTTTGAAATGGTTTGCCCTTAGTCGCTATTCCCCGTTAATTAATGTTGATTCTACTTCCGCGACCGATGAAGTGTGATGACAAGTTTGAGAGGATTGTTTGGGGTTCCTTCGGGTTCCTCATTCACCATGTCACGTCTAGGCCCTAGGCTTGGGTCGTGACATTAAGTTCTTCATAAGTGTTCTTGAAGTTTTCTTATCGATTATGTTTTGATGTAAGATTCTAATTGGGTCAACTTCAAACGACCATATCTCTAAGAATATAAAGAGTTACGTGAGCCATAACCTATCCAATTAAAGGTATTTGAATCTACTTTCCAATGTCACCAATTTTGCGTCAATAGAATTTTTGAGTTAAAAGAAATGATTATTTTAGTAGCCTATATAGTGCTGTTACGAATTAGCCGACGGGAAAACATTAAAAAGTGTTGTTTTTGTTTTTTTTTACCTCCAAGAAAACCCTAAACGAATTTCTTTACTAATAAAAGACTCAAACAAATAAGATTTTCATCTTTTAGTCCATCATTCTCCTCTCTCTCAAACCATAAGGTAAAACCCTAATGAAAATCATAATTCTTGGCCATTGAGATTTCAAGAAAACTAATTCAAGAATCTCAAGAAACGTTTTCTTGATCATTTACCTTCAAGCGAGGGTTTCAACTAATTAAGTTTTTCTTCGACATTCTTCCAGAATCTTGTTATTTTTCAAGTATGTAAGGCTATCATAGTGTTGGACTAGTTCGTCCTCACACCCTACATCTTCTTTCAAATAAGTAAAATAGACATCTAGGATTCTTTCCCTAGATTTGAGTATTCTTGAGATAAGTTGATTTTGAGTTCGTGAGTTCATGTTTCTCTTAAAATTTCTATTCCTAATTATGAATTGCTATATTTTTATTGAGATCCTTCATATCATGAATCATAACTCTTGAATTCATAATTAAAATTCAAGAGTGAGTTAGGAGTAGAGTTCAAGAGAGCCTTTGAGTTAAATTGTGAGTCCTTCGAGATCCATCATCGATTTGACTTAAGTTTTGAGTAACTAAGTATGAGAATGAGAAGAGTCGTATACGTGAGTTCCTTATCGATATTTTAAGTCCTTGAGTTGAGTAGTTCATGCTTATAATTTTGCATGAACCCTTTAAGTTGAGTATTCTCGAAATGAGTAATATCATTGACTCCTTGAGTTCTGGAGTTGTTGAGTTCCAAGTATTGAGTTCTATGCATGGTTATTGAAAACCTTGAATTGAGTCGTTCACGTCCGAAATTCGGCATGAACCTTATTGAAGAAGTCTTTTTACAAATTGTTTTAAAACTTGTTTTAAAGACTTGAGCACTGAGTTGAGAAAGAGCAGAGTTGAGTTCATTTTCTTTAAAGTGATATATGGAAACTAAGTATTCCCAAGGGTAAATGTTTTCACATTTAGGATGAGAGGAAACTGAGGTTTCCAAAAGAGGTTTGAGCAGTTTGAGTACTACTTCTTTTAAGAAAAATATGAGTTTTGAGAAGAGTTTCTAAAATATGATTAGTATGAAAATCGAGTATGTCATCAATGTTTAAGCAGTATGGCATCTAGATATACCATCAATGTTTATGCAATATGACTTCCTGAGTCATCAATGATCATATTAAAACATGATTTTGTTATGTTTTCAGAAAGAGTTGTCAAGAGCACTTACCTCTTTTAAAGGGGTATTTTTAGCAATTATCTCAAACTAGAGAAAGAGTTATGTTTTTTAAAACATATGAGTTGTGTATCTTTTGGGAGTAGTATTGAGCACCGCTATGAGGACATGAGTTCATAATAACTCAAGTCTCCATAAACCATGTAGCCATCATGGGTAGAAAGGATCATACTTTTCTGATGACTCCTTAGTACATTTTGGCATATACTAGTGGATCCACTAAGTTAAGGAATCCTATATGACGGCAAGTATAGGGTAGTTCTGGCAGCGTGGGCAAGACGTTGTATCACCACTTAGGCTCATAGTGGTGGTTGTCGGTTAGAGAAACTCCCACAGAGTTATATTATATTTTATTACATATAAATTGAGTTGTTATTGTAATCTTCAATACACTAAGTTGTTTTCTATTGTTTTAAAAGCTTTCCATATATTGCATATGTGTTGTTGCTTTATATTGAGTTGAGTACCCAAAGTCGAGTACCATATCTTTGAAGTTGAGTATCTAATCCTTGAGTTTAGTATCTTATTCTTGAGTTGAGTTGAGTTTAGTGAGTTTCTAAAGAGGTAAGTATGTTTCCTTTTTATCAAGTTCAAGCTTATGTTTATGCTTTAGAATTCCCCTTACATGCTCATGCATTCCACGTACTGAGCTATTTGGCATGCATCCTTTCATGATGCAGATACAGGTATTCAGGGTCATCAACAGGATTTTCGTTGATACCACATAGAGTTCGAGTTAGCTACGGTGAGCCTCCTTGCTTCCGGAGGATTTCATTTACTTTTTAGTTTTGCTAGGATATCGTGGGTCTTGTCCCGACTTCCATCTTTGTCAGTTATAGGCTTCATAGATAGACAGTAGAGCTTTAGAAGTCTGTTTATTTATTTTGCTAAATGTTTTAAAAACTTAAGTTGCCTATTTTTTGGGTGAGCTGAATATATCTATTATTCAGAGTTTCATTTTGAGTTAAAGCTTTTTATTTAAGTTTCATGATTTTTTATTCAATTTTTTTTAGCTTTGTATGCTTAAGTTAGTGTTCCGCTTGTAGTCAGCCAGGATGAAGGTTCGCTTGGGAACGAACAATGGTTCTTCAGCGCCGATCACGTCTACGGTGTAGACTCGGGTCGTGACACTACATTTAATAAGAATGTAGGCAACAATATACGTTAGTACAAAAATGTACTAAATATGATGGCTAGCATAACCATCAGCATAAGCATAATAGAGGCATTAGTCAACATAGGACAAAAACAAAAATCATGAGAGACAATAACATAAGTCATAATCATAAGAGACATCATCATAAGACATAGGCTATAAGCATAAGTAATAACAACATAGTCATAGGCATAATCAATGCATCTAATTCGCCATAACATAAGAGAAACACTTCTGTAATGATCCGTAAAATGAATAAGTGAAACTAGAGCCTAACTTGTGTGTATTTGAGTTGTCATAAGGTTTGAGGGTGTTTAATGTTGTCCTGAGCCATGGTTGAGGGGTTTAGGGGTTAAACGTCAAGCTACGATCCTTGATGAGGACCCTTAGCCTAACTCCAAGACCCCAAGAAAACCTTGAAGTTTCCAAAATGAGGGTGACCGACGAAAGGGGTCCATGCCCCGTAGATCCATCCATGCCTCATGGATGGCCTCCGTAGGTCAAGCTACCAAAAACTAGCCTCAATCATGAACCACGACTCAGCAACACAGAGTGTGGTTGGGTTTTGTGAGTCACCTCTGCAATTCTGCAATAGGTTCATCCATGGTGTGGGCTTAATGGTAAATTCATTTTAAGTTGAGTTAAGTTGGTGGACGGTTTTTATTGGTTAGATAAGATATTTTAGGGGTTTTTAAAGTATTAAAACACCTTTTCAAAGTCGTTCTTTCAAATCACTCAAATTAGAAACCCACCTCTCCAAAAGTTCTCTCTAGAAACCTCCATTGGAGGTGAAGACTTCAAGCTTCCAAGGTTAAGACTTTAAGTTTTTCAAGGAATTTTTATGGAGTTCTTCCATAAAAGGTATGGTGGTCTTCATCCTTGACTTACTATCTTTCAAGGAGCCAATTTCAAAAGTGATTCCAAATTTTCAATGTTTACCCAAAATCCCTAGATTTCAATATATGCATGGGTCTAAATGATTTCCAAAGGCTTTATTGCATTAAATTATGAATGCGATGTGGATGCAAAGGTGAATTAAGATTATTTCTTTTTATAACCCATGTTTTCCCCCAAATTCTTAAGTTGTTATTTGTGATTCGGATTTGATTAATTATGAAGTATGTTGGTGGTTTATGTGTATATGGATATAGAATGTTGAAATTATATTATTTCTCTTGTCAATTGTATTGATCTAACTGGTGTTGGTGAATGTTATCTATGACCCTTGAAGGGCAAGTTATGATCATATTACATATTGAAGTAGAATTGTGCTTGATCTATTCATCCACTTGAAAGTTGGAGGTGCTTACTTACGTTGTATATTATGGTGTTGAATTGATGGAAATATTCCTTGTATCTCTATATATGAAGGATCTATGTATGATCATGATGTATAGTATATGTGTGTGATTTTAATGAATGTAAAATGATCATGGTTATAATATAAGCGTGTTATTGATTGAAAGCATATTCTCAATTAACACCCATGAATGTTGATGATAGAATGTGAAGGGTTTCTATAATGTGATGTTCTTACTTGGATTGGCAGGCTTATGCATCCTATTCTTGTATAAATGAAGGTAATGTGAAATAATGTATCTTGAATTGGTAGGCTAACACATCTTTTTCTTATAAAGATGAATGTGACCTTGAATGTAAGATCATGTTTTGAATTGGTAGGATTAGACATCCTCTTTTTGCATAATGAAGGTATCTTGACTTAATGTCTTAATGTCTTGAATTGGTATACCTAATGTTGGTCACCTTTCATGATTGAATTAATGAATGATAAAGTATTCTAGGCTAAACCTTGGATCAGTAGACTTAATGTTGGGGGCCTTTCATGAGGAGTCTAGGAGCTAATGTGATGTTAAACCTTAAAACAGTTGACCTAATAGTGGTGGCCCTTTCATGTGTGAAATGATCAACCTTGTATCGGTAGACCTAATATTGGTGGCGTTTCTTGGAAAGTAAATGAGCTACCTTAATGTACCTTGAAGCGGTAGACCAAATGTTGGTGGCCCTTTCATGTGTAATGTACCTTGGGTCGGTAGGCCTAATGTTGGTGTCCCTCTCAAGTACAACAATGTAATGTGAATGAACTACTCAATGGAAATTGAGGCTAAGCACACAGTGGATATGGTAAGATGGTGACTCTCCTAAGGTTAGGTTAGAGTCCAATGAACATATTACTTATCTCATAACTATGTGCCCATATAGGTAAAACACACTTAGTTCTACCTTAGGCAAGTGGAACACCTTCGTTCGGTGTAAGGTCATATGACACCGGATTCCATGATTTAGCTCTCATGGTCTATGTCAGTTAATGTCTATTCCCATTATGTGAAATGTACATTATGGATTCTTGATGAGTTGTATGAAGTGTGGGTGGTAGTGTGGGATGCCATCAATGCATTGCATGAGTAGGCTTTGAGAGGGTCGTAGTGAGTTCTCTAAGTCTTAATGGCTAATGTAATAATGTTCTTTTATGATAAAGCTAATTAGAATGATGACCTAATGTCTAATGAATGAAGGTGTTCTGAATGAAGATAATGAAGAATGTTGACTCTTATATGCTTAAATGTGAGTATGCATGTTGTACTTGGATTGTATTATGAGTTACTTCCTTGTCATGACTAATGAGTATGAATGTGCCTTGTCCATGATGGTTTCGAAGGAGTACTTAGAATGATTAGTAGTATGGGATGCTACTCATACATTGCACAAGTATGACTCAGGGTTGCCTTAGATAATGGTCCTTATGTGATGATATGACATAGGTAATGTTTTATGTCTCTTATGTAAGAGTATTGCATGAAGGTGGAAAGGTTGAATGGTAAGTTCATTTTGGTGACTTTAATATGGTACCTTGGTGTGGATGGTGTTATGGGACGCTATCCATACATTGCACAAGGTATAGCATGAGGGTTACTTGAGGTGAAGGCTTAATGTGAAGGTAATGGTCTTTATGTTGATTATGTTATAATGTGAAGGTAAATGTTTATATGTTGATTATGCTCTAATGTGAGAAATGACTTTCATGTTGGTTGTGTTTGAATATTATGCCTCTTATGTTTATGTTCATGAAGTTTTATCAAAATGGCACACAAGCATGACTTTCAAATAAAATGTCCGTTTTAAGCATATTTTTTGCATGGCTTCCATACTTAGTACTTAATTGTGGTAACCCATATTTGTCCATTTTTACGAAAGTGTAGGGTTTGGAGATATTGGTGTTCTATGCTTGAAGAATAGGTTTCTAAGGAGCTTGGAGATGCAGACTTGGTGAGTCCTCATAGTTTCGAGGAAAAAACCCACAATGTTCCCTTTATGTCTTTTAGTTTATGTTAAAGCTTTTGTATGGGTTAAGACACAATGTTGTAGTCAAAGTATTAGTTGGTTTGAAACAAAGTCTAGAAAGTCTTCCGCTTGATTTTTAATGAGAATTGTCTTCGATTGTAAATGAAAGTTTTAATTCTTCTCAATTTTCTTATGTTCTTATGTTCAAGAATGTTAGGAGGCTTGTATGAGATCCCTTCGGGGTTGAGTACGCCTTGTTGCATCTAGGGTGTACCCCCGAGTCGTGACAACTTCCTAAGTCACCTCAAGGCAAGATTGTGCAATGCATGGACAAGACCCCATAATCCCAGCCACACTGAGCAAGTCACTTTGGGTCTACATTCATATTCATCATTATTTTGATCTCATCCTTAGTTTATTTCTGATAGACAAGGGAACCTTAACCTTTAGTTAAACATATCAAGGAAAGCAACTTATAACAACAATCCAAGTTAAACATACTTCATATAAGTAGTCCTCATATCAAAACATACTTACAATACTTTGTTGAAGTATCCTTGGTTCATTATTCATGTTTATATTCTTATTGTGATAGTGGAAAATCATAAGTCATAAGCATATTCATTAAATATATCATCATAACATAAGTGGAACATATCATAAATACCCTCAAAGCATACTTGTATAATGCATGAATAAAACCCCATAAATCTTACCTATGCTAAGTAAGCTTATTGACTAACCATAGTTCATAATTCATATTCTTGTTATGGGAACCAGCCTTAACTGACATAGACCATCTGAGCTTAACATGGAATCTGGTGTCTACCCAATACCGAAAAGGGGTTATCGTAGTTGCCTAAGGTAGAACCATACTCTTAGCTTAGGTGGATCCATTAGCTAAGTAACCTACGGGGGCACAAAGTTTATTGGATAAGGAGATTGCTATTATAAACCCAGACTCTACTAGCGTAGAAGGTTTCCATCTCATAAGAAGTACCCTGGGAACCCGGACTCAACTAGCGTAGAAGGAACCCATTTGGAAAGCCGAACTCAACTAACGTAAAAGCTTCCATCTCATATTCAATATCCAGTCGGTGCTAAGCATTAATTCCCAAAGAGTTCATATTAAGTCTTGACTTAAGTTCATACTTATGGAAGAATGTATTGACACTCAATCCAACATAATTCATAAAATAGCTCATTAGATCATGCATGAGAATAACCTTTCACCGTCTATTTTTATGTATAGCTTCAATAGGTGAGAAAGCCTTTCAACCTTAGAATCATCATATTGTGAGAAAAACATTCACATCATATCATATTCATACATAGATGTGTATATGAGAATATCCTTCCAACAACACACAATAAGGTCATAATCATATCAATTTACTCTCGAAGTGTTCTTAAAGCATACACATATCCTTCATAAAACATGCATAATATCATATCTTTCCCTTTTAAGGGTCAAAGCTCATATCAAATCAACACGTCTAGAATGACTACATTAGACATGGTTATAATCACAATTCAATTAACCAAATCACTACATGCATAATCTCATATACTCATAATATAGGTCATGTGGGTCAAGTCCTTCCACAATAATGCCATATACAATCAACTTACAAATAACTTCACTCTCAAAACCTTAGCATTCCTAGTTCATTTATATTAGCTTTTACCCTCAAGGCCATAGAAATCACATTCACTACAAGCCTTCATCTGAAGAAATACTTCACATGGTCATCATATATGCCCAATTCTCGAGTAAATCTAACCACACGCTTCATTCTTAAGCAATTCTAATCATATATTATCATATAAACTCAATCTCATCACTACTAATCATGATTCCTCATATAAGCCTTAATCTAATCAATTCATGTCTACAAGATTTACTTTTAAGCAATTCATATGTAGGTGCTCTAATCTCAACCAATTCAAAAAGTAAATAATCTATCTTAGAAGGTCACATCGAAGCCCTCAATTTTCCTTTTCATGACATAAAGCCAAACTGTATCAATTTCACCCTAGAATCTTAGGTTAATCAAGAATACATGGATAATCATACTAAAAACATGTAATTAAATCATAAACAATCACAATCCACTCTATTGGACCATAACCCATAACATTAGAAGAAACCCTAGTTTAACTTTGGGAATTCTTCTTCTAAATTGGGGAAAACATGGGGGCTTCATGGATGAAATGAGTCTATGAATGAATAAGCCATTATACCTTGATTGTAAATCCTACCAAGCTTAAAAAATTGAGTCTTGACTTGACTCAGATTGACCCTCTTCTTCTTCTTCTTCTTATTCTTTCTAGAGATAGTATTTTTGAGAGGGAAATGGGTTTCTTTTGGGGGTTTAGAAATAATGATTTGGGATGATTTAAGGATCTAAAGTCTTTATATATATTGTCTAAACTAAGGTAAAATGTGACCATTTAATCCCTAATTAATTTCGGAAAGACCCCTTAGTCATTAACTTAATTGTTTAAGAACCACTCACTGCCTCACCCACGAGGCCCCGACCACGGGGCATGGCTTTACCCATAGCTCGTGCTGGTTGGGCATGGGTTGGTCTGAAGGTTTTTCGCTCAACAATGGAACCCCCACCTACGGGGCGTGGGTCCTTTTATGGTCACTATTTTGGGCACTTTTCTTGGGGTCTTTCTCAAGGGCCCCTAGTTGGTCCTTGAGGGTTGGTACCTTGATAACCTAACACGAAAACCTCTATTTTAAGTACGGGGAGTCATATTCATGACTCTAACACTCATGTTAAGCTCTAGTTTAGCCTACTTGTTTTTGGGGTGTTACACTTGAGAACCTAGGTAGAGTCTTTCAAAGTTTTACTGAAACCAACCTTGTTATTAATTGGGAGAAATGTCATTTCATGGTAAATAAAGTTAATGGAATTGGAGCACAAATTTTTGGGAGAAAGTATACAAGTTGATCAAGATAAAGTTGAAGTTGTCACCAAGTTTCCTCCTCCTATCTCAGTTAAAGGTGTTAGATGTTTCTTGGGTCATGCGGGTTTCTACCGAAGGTTCTTAAAAACTTTCTCTAAGGTGGCTCACCCTCTTTGCAGGATACATGAAAAGGAAAGTGTCTTCGAGTTTGATAAAGCTTGAGTCAAAGCATTTTTGTGCTTAAAAAAGAAGCTCATTTCAGCTCCAATCATTGTAGCTCTAGATTGGAGCATTCCATTTAACCTAATATGTGATGCAGGCGGTGTGGATTTAGGGGCTTTACTTGGCTAATGCAGGGGAAATTTGTTTCACCCGATCTATTATGCAAGTAAGACCTTCAATGTAGCTCAAAAGAACTACAATGTCAGTAAGCAAGAGTTGTTAGCCGTAGTCTATGATTTTGAGAAGTTTAGAGCTTATTTTTGGGGACCAAGGTGGTTGTACACACCAACCACGTTGTTGCACGATACTTGATGGCTAAGAAAGATGCAAAGCCAAGGTTGATCTAGTGGGTATTATTATTGCAAGAGTTTAACTTTGAAACAAAAGATTGAAAGAGGTGTGAGAACCAAGTGGTGGACCATTTGTCGAGGCTTGAAAAGAATGTGGTTGTTTCTAGTGAAAAGATATTGAAGAAGCCTTTCCCGATGAGTCGATGATTGTTTTTTTGAATGGTACTTCACCTTGGTATGTAGATTTTGCAAATGATGTTCTGTGTGAGATTATTCTCGATGGGCTGACTTTTTACCAATGAAAGAGGTTCCTTTTTATATTCAAAGAAGTACTTTTGGGATGAACCTTACTTATTTCGGGAGTGTGAGGATCACGTGATTAAAAGATGCATCTTGAAAGTTGAGGTATATGATATTCTTGACAGTTGTCATGGGTCAACAATTGGTGGACACCATAGTGGAGTCGTACAACTGATAAAGTACAACAAATTTTCTATTATTGGCCAACGTTATATCAAGATGTGAACTCTCTTGTTAAGAAGTGTGTGCAATTCCAAAAGCAAGGGGGAGTGTCACAAAGACATGAATTACCTCTACCTCCTGTTTTAGAGGTAGAGTTGTTTGATGTATGGGGAATCAATTTCATGGGGCCTCTTGTGAGTTCTTATCGGAACAAATACATCTTGTTAACCGTTGATTATGCCTCTAAGAGGGTAGCAGTGGTGGCTTTACCCAACAATGAAGAGATAAGTGTTGTTAAATTCGTCAAGAGATACATATTCACAAGATTTGGCACTCCACGTGCAATCATTAGTGGTGAGGGCTCTCATTTTTATAACCGACTGTTCGCATCGTTGTTAAGCAAGTATGGAGTCAAGCATAAGGTTGCCATCCCTTATCACCCACAAAATATTGGGCAAGTTGAGGCATCCAATCGGAAAATCAAAGAGATTTTGGCCAAAACCATTAATGCAAATCGAACTGATTGGTCTTGACAGATAGATGACACTCTTTGGGTGTATACAACTGCATTCAAGATCCTGATTGGTATGTCTTTGTATCAAGTGGTGTTTGGTAAATCTTGTCATCTAACAGTTAAAGTTGAGCATAAGGCGTTGTGGGCCTTGAAGGTCATGAATCTGAATTGGGAGGATGCGTCGAAGGATCTAGTTGACCAACTCCATGCTTTAAAAGAGTTATAGTTTAGAGCTTATGAGAGTTCATTCCTTTCTAATAAGAAAATGAAGAAATCGCATAACACCAAAACCTTCATTGCGAATTTAAATTTGGTGATCTGTTGTTGCTCTACAACTCTTGTCTGAGTTTTCCTTCTCAAAATGGTCGGGTCCATTCAAAGGAAATCTTGTGATTGCAAATAGGGCAATAGAGGTTGAGAACAAAGACAGGTCAAATTTCAAGGTGAATGGGCGAAGCTTGAAGCTTTATTTTGTATAACTCCCAAATTTGACCAAGATACATATGGTATGTTTTGATGTTCCTTGAATGCATGTCCACGTCGTGCCACAATGTTAACTAAGATGCTTTTTGGGATGCAACCCAAGCTTTACTTTTTGTTATTTAAATAAAATTTGTTGGATGTGTAGGTTGGAGTTTGTAATTTGTAAGAAAGTCGAATGGGCAAGGGGCTTGAACACTCGGCGAGTCACCGAGTTGCTCCATAATCGCCCAAATGAATCTCCCAATGAAGGTTAAAATGAGGAATGTTTTGGAAGTTTAGGCGAGCTCACATCTCACTCAGCGAATTGCCAAGTTGGATTAGCGAACCCGATCGAGTTCGTCCTTTCACCGATGAAAGGGATGAATCTTTTAACATGTTTGGTGGGCTGCAGCCCAGTTAGCGGATCACTGAGTCACTCGGCGACGTTAGTTCTACTCAGCGAATGGAGCACGCACTAAAGAGTCTCTACCCTTTATAATTCAAATATTTTTTTTTAATTTGAAATTTTTGACTCCTCTACTCTTTCCATCAAACTTTAGACTATAATTTCATTTAAGCATTATCTGATTCACATATAAAGTGTCATTGTTATTCCTCTACCCTTCCTTTTTGTCGCGTCTGTGTGGTTGTCAACATTGGAGGTTGGTTTCTCGAATTTTGTTTAATTTGTGCTACACTTGAAATTCTAATGGGTAGTGTAATGGGCTTCGTTGGTTATTTAAATTTTGTGCCTTGGTGTATGTCTGTTGATTAGTCTAGTGTTGATTCAAATTGAACTTGTTAAACCAACCGTTTGATCCCAAATTGTGGAAGTTTCTCGTGTTAGATGATGAAATTATGGGTGTTGAATGTGGGTAGTGTTAGGGTGAAGTCTGAGTAACCCCAATTCAACCAAATGACTTGAATTATCCTGAAGATGGATTGGGTGAAGTCTTTCTTAAGGGAAAAATTGCCGTTTGGTCAAATTAGTGTTAACTGGGGTAAGTTTTAATACCCCGACTTGTAAATACATCATTGGTAGTTGAGAATTGTTTGAATTTGTAATTAAATTGGTGTGTCATAGGTTGTTGGTTGTGAATCGAGAAAATTATTGGGGAGGTGATGCGTTAGGCCATTTCGGTGAGCTTCATCGAACTCGCCGAATTTACTCAGTGTGTCGCATAATGTGTTCCCCATCGCATAATTGTCAGACTAATGAAGAGGAGTCATTGTTACTTTCGGCGATGAATCTTCATCTTGCCGAAGTGAATTCGTCTAGTCGCCGGATGGCATGGATATCGCCTTTTGTACCAGATTTTTTTTGCTGAGAATTTCTGTAATATTAAGTAAGGTCTCTTTTGCTCAACGAGTGAGATCACTGACTCACTGAATGGTCTTGATATCTCCCTTTTTAACCTGAATTTTTGTTTGGAATGTTTGTTACTTTTAACGAGACCTGTTTTGCTCATCGAGTGGACTTGTTGACACACAGAACTGCTTCGACGAGTTCTCTGCACTTTTTTGAGAATTATGTTTTCCTAAACTTTTCACGAACAAATGTGTCCTCGTTAGTGTGCTTATACATGGCTAGACCTAATTTTCCAGCTTAGCGGGTAATCGACGAGGACTATCCGCAACCTCGAAGGAAAGCCAAACGACAAGCTTCACAATCCCGGAGGAAAGCAAAGGGGGTTGTGATTGCGACAGAAGTTGAGACTCCCCAAACCACTCATCATAAACCTCCACAGGCTAGTGTAAAAATCAAGTATTAGATGACACCAGCTCCAATGATAGTATGGAAATCGACAGCATCCAGTTCACTTCCTCTACATCTGAAAATGAAGAAGTTGTGGGGTCTGGAACTCCAGTCCATACACCGGTGCCAGAAGCTGAGATGACAAATATGAATGGTTCACAACTGCATTCTAAATTAACCTATGACCCGATGGCACTACCTCTGCCACCACAGGCATCACAAGCACCAAAAGTGCCTCATGTTCCAGTGAATCCTTCTCGGTCCATTAATCATTTAAAGAATGCTAGATTTGTGGACTATACTTGATATCACATCCCGAGACTACCCTCTAGATGCAGACACGGGACCTAGGATCATGAATGACCCTAAGCTAACCTTACTGGCATTTCATAAGCATACTAAATAAACTGAAGTAAAGAATTGTTGTGCGAAAGCTAAAACATGTAAATAATCTGAAATGATGGGGAGTACCCATATACTGTATGAATATAGGAAAACTGAGAGTTTGAATAAAAATGAAAAGTCACACTCTAACACTATAGCTGAATCTAACTATGTCTGAAATAAGCCGCTAAAAGGACTAGAAGTGTTGGGACATGCCCCAGCTAAATCTAGCAAAACTGAAACTAAAGCTAAAAGTAAGAAAGATAATCATGTCACTAGTGCTCGAAGAGTGAGGACTCCCCATTGATGTTGTTGAACTGAAGATCGGGAACTCATCTTTGCATGATCTGACTACGGAGGACCTGCACCTACATCACGATAAGATGAAGCACATAGTATGCGTCAATACTTGAAAGGTACTGAGCATGTAGGATAGAATAAAGTTGAATAATAACATAACTGAACAAGCAATAAAGCAATGATATAATATGAACATGATAAGGATACTGACAATATTGAACATGGCTAAACTGAATGCAATGACCAAGTTTATAACAATTTGAGACTGAATACTAAACTAGACTAATAACAAGGTCAATACAATAGAATCTGACTGAATTGTAAGGGAGCTTAGGGATGGCAATAGGGTGGGTTAGGGTGGGGCGGGGTGGGTTAAGCCTTAACCTATTAACATTTTGGCCTGCCCTACCCTACCCCGTTTAACATTATTTTTTATATTAACCTGCCCCGCCCTGCCCCATTACAATAATAGTGCAAGACCCCAAGCCCATCAAGTTACGTGACTTTTTAGTTGTATCAACAATCACAAAATCTGAGAAATTTGAACATTGGTAAGTGCTGGTAGGAATCGGAGTAAACCTGAATTTTTGGTATTTTTTTGTGTATGTAGCAGATGTATTATTCTGTCACAATTGGAATGTAGAAAAATATCAAATCACACCTTAAATTACTACTATTCATTAATCACTAACTTACAAAATATTACTCCATTAATTAGAAGTGACTGTGACTATATAACGAAACGAAATGGAAAAAAATTCCAACTAGTACTTTAAGCTGCAGAATCATGGTATTAGGAGCTGAAAAATTCCCAAATTGTTGAGGTTTTTTCAGCTTTCTTCACCGATTCTTTTCCTCTAGCTATCTCATCCTCCATTTTCGGACCTTGCCTTGTCCTTCCCTAACCCATTAATTGTTTTATAAAATAATAATTTGCCCTGCCCTACCCTACCCCACCCCATTTAAAGATTCCCCTGCCCCGCCATATTAAGGGTGTGCCCCGCCCTGCACTCCCCTGCCCTCCCTCGATTGCCATCCCTAAGGGAGCTACTAATAGCCTGACATAAAACCACATGAGCTAAATATGGAATCCGATGTATACGCCTCATCGAGAGGACCCAATATACCATGCCAGAGGTATAGAGGCGTGCTGGCGTAATCACTAAAATGATGCCCATAGAGGGGACTCACAACCTACGGGGCACGTAGTTCTGGGACTTCAGGGTGACTGACCCTAGTCCACTCGGTATTAAACTTCTCCAAATTTATTAAGTAATTTAACAATTTATGACTACAGTTCTATAAAACTGGATAGCTCAAATACTGATATGCAAATTTAGAGAATGTAACAATTATGACTAATAATTTGACATTTATAAACTGAAGCATGTGTATATCTAAAATAACTGAATAATCTGACTTAGAATGTATAATTCATGAACTAACAAATATATACAACTAGGATTTTGAATGTCGTACGAGAAACTAATAAATAACATGATAATCTGATTTGGATCATTCTAACAGCTAAAACCCAATAAATTCTAACATTCAAGAAACCCTAGGTCTAAGTAATATAAAGGGAATCAAGAATCTGAGTGAATTCTAGGGACCCAATGGGTGAAAGGAAGCCACTTGCGAAATCTAACATACTTGGTGACAAAATTCACGGAGAAATCTTTTGATTTCGGGGCTATAACTAACGGAACTTGCTGCACTCTTGAACTAGGGTTGCTCGACTATATCTCATCTCTTTCTCTAGTTTGATCGATTTCTTGTGAAAGAACTGACTAGGATAGGCTCTAATTAAGTTGCTAGGCTAAAACTGACCAAAACTACGTGTGCTACACTACCCTTTGCTAGTTCTTTCCTTTCTTTCTCTACATGTGCTACACAACCCATCGATAGTCTGCTAAGAGCATCTACTACTACATTGGCCTTACCAGGATGGTAATGCACATTCATATCATAATCCTTGAGGAACTCAAGTTATCTCCTTTGACGAATATTCCACTCTGAAGGCTCTTATTGTTTGTGAACACATCTATGTGAACACCATACAAGTAATGTCTCCAAATCTTAAGTGCAAATACCACTGATGCTAGCTCGAGTTCATGAGTCGGATAGTTCTTCTCATTCACCTTTAGTTGTTTAGAAGCATGATGAGTCCACAAATTGGACTCATTTAGGGCTTTATTTTGATAGGAATAGTGTCCTCAAATACTTATTTTGTCTCAATAGCAGATGAAAACTCTTAAGTTTCAGGTATTTAAAGTTTTAGAGGAAGCATGGACACTTAGGCGCAAAAAGGAACAAAAAGGCTGAGAAGAACGAAGAAGCTAAACCTCACTCACCGCCAAGCACGCTTGGCGCTTCGCCGAAGGGATGCACTTTGCCCTTTGTTCTAGTACGTGAAGCCTTGAAAGAGCTGGATCAAAAAGGCGATGAAAGAAGCAGTCGACGTTTCACCGAATAATTTTGTGAAGCAGTACTATGTTGCCCAATGACATAGAGCATGACCATGTTGAAGGCTAGTGCAAGACAACGATGAACTACACCAAAGGGTGAATCACCAAGTTAATCGGCAATTCCGACTAACCTCGCCGAAAGATCCGCCAACACTATTTTCTGAAATCTATAAATACTACACTTGTTACTAATTTTTAAGAGTCAAACATATATTTTAATTTTGAGAATAGATTAGTACTTTTTGGGATATTTTCTCTCAAGTTTGAAGAGGGTTTTTGGGAGACTTCAAGAAAGAAGGATTTCATCTTCCCCAAGTTGCAAGTAGGTCTTCTCCATTCTTCTTACTTTGCTTAAAACAAGGTTTAATTCCTTATACCCATTTTATTTTAGTATCATTTTAGGTGTATTTTGTTATTTCTTGATGTGTGGCTAAAATCCCCCATTCTGGGTGTGATTTAGCAAGTATGTGTTGATATTATTATTGGGTCTTGCTTCCTGATAGGATAGATGTATTTTAATGGTTTTGTAGTTACAAATACAAAACCACCCATATGTTTTCGTCTTACCCGAGAGGGAGGTCGCGAAACCAAGACCGCTAGACTGATGGCCTAAGGAGTAGGTCGACATGAGGTTCAGCCCGAGAGGGTGAGGCCNATTTAATGGTTTTGTAGTTACAAATACAAAACCACCCATATGTTTTCGGCTTACCCGAGAGGGAGGTCGCAAAACCAAGACCGCTAGACTGATGGCCTAAGGAGTAGGTCGACATGAGGTTCAGCCCGAGAGGGTGAGGCCTAGTCCCATATCCTAACACTCAGCTCGAGAGGAACGCATTTGAAACGGGGTAGGTTGCCTGAGAGGGAACTTATTTCCATCTAAAGCTTATCCGAGTTACTATTATCTTGAAAATTTCATGTCGAAAGCATCTACCCAACGATTTATCTCAACTTGTATTGCGGTCACACCCCAAGAACTTCTCGGCATACTTGATTTTCCTTATTTTTCTTGTTTTTATTACACTTGTCACAAAACCCACATTTATTAATTGACACTTTTGTGTCACCGCATTTGATTTATTATGTTTTTAATCGTTAATATCTTTAGCTACGACTAGTTTGAAATAATTTTACTTTTCTACTAATTCTCAAAACCATTCCCTTGGGACACGACCCCAACCCTTGGTTAGGTTACTATGTTATCGATTATCGGAGACACTTGTATTGTAATTTAGTGTCGTTGGTCACGATAAGCATCGAAATGGCGTCGCTGCCAGGGAATGGTGTTATTTGAGAATTTTTAGGTTAGTGGAATTTTTGTTCTTTTTAGTTGTAGTTTACAAATTTAATTTCCAGAGTTGTTTTGAGTATTTGTGTGCCATAACAGGCCATATGAGTTCGAACGGGGATAATAACTGCCGGGGAGTGGTGTTACTCGAGAAATTGTAGCTAAGTAAAGTTTTTGTTCTGTTTTAGCCATAGTTTTACTAACCTTACTCTTGATATTACTCTATTAAGTTGTGCTTTAAAGTAAGGTGTAACTAGGTTGAATAAGCACAGACATATCAATGGATTTTCCTCCACTAGAGGTAATGAGGATTCGAGATTGCATACTGACCTTCAAGCAGTTGGAGGGAGAACAAATACATAAATCATGGGCAAGATTTAAAGGGCTAATAGCTCAAGGCCCAAATCATGGCATCCCTAACATGGTTCTTCTGGACTGCTTCTACAGAAGCTTCTACCCCGAAAACAAGTAGTTACTTGATCAAGTAATTCCATGAGGGATTGCACATATTCCCTACATGATGGTGGCTCAGTTGCTAGACCACATGGTTGAAGCTGAGCGAGAGTTTGAAAAAGATGTTATGTTGGCCACGCTAAGGACACAGGTGGATGGATTGTCGAAGAGGGTGATGAAGATCGAATCTCAGTGCAAGAAAAAGGATAAATGTGCCTCTCTTGGTGAAAGAAAGAGTTATAGGGACAAGGAGGTGGAACATGATGCTTATCATGACCAACGACACTATCCTATGGTATGAGTGTACGATCGTCAATAATATAGTAACCCAACCAAGGGTTGGGGTCGTGTCCCAAGGGAACGGTTCTGAGAATCAATAGCCAATTAGAATTTCTTTTTAATTCGTCATAGCTAAAAACATTTGCGATAAAATAAATTGTAAATTAAACGGGGTGACACGGAAATGTCAAATATCAAAAGAGGTTTTGTAACAAATGATAAAACAACAAAATAAACAAGAAAATCAAGTATGGGGAAGGTTCTTGGGATGTGACCGCAATACAAGTTGAGATAAATCGTTGGATACATGCTTTGAATAGGAAATTTGCAAGACAATAGTGACTAGGCGTAGCTTTAAATGGAAATAAGTTCCCTCTCGGGCAACTTACCCCGTTTCAAATGTGTTCCTCTAGGATACCCATTTGCCGCATGAAGACCAACCTACGCCTTACCCTACTCACTCTCTCGAGCTTAGTGTTAGGATATGTGACTAGGGCTCACTCTCTCGGGCTGAACTTCATGTCGAACCACTCCTTAGGCCATCAGTCTAGTGGTTTTGGTTTCGCGTCCTCCCTCTCGGGCAAGCCAAAAACACATGGGTGGCTTTGTATTTGCAACTACAAACTCTTTAGATTAAACCACAACCACTTGGTGAAATCACAATTAAAATACATCTAACCTATCAGCAAGCAAGACCTAGCAAGAATATCAACTCATATTTGCTAAATCACACCCCAAGAATGGGTTTTATTAGCCACACATCAAGAAATAAGAAATTATACATAACATGATAAAGAAATCAATTGGGTATAAGAAGTTAAACCTTGAATTAAGTTGCGGAAGAACAATAAAGAAGACAACTTGGGGAAGAGGAAGTCCTTTCTTCAAGTCTCCACAAAACCCTCTCCAAACTTGAGAGAAAAATACAGAAAAATAAAATAGACTAAAAATAATTTTTTCTCTAAAATTGTTCTCTCCCCAGACTACAACTTTCACTAGTATTTATANCATCAAGAAATAAGAAATTATACCTAACATGATAAAGAAATCAACTGGGTATAAGAAGTTAAACCTTGAATTAAGTTGCGGAAGAACAATAGAGAAGATAACTTGGGGAAGAGGAAGTCCTTTCTTCAAGTCTCCACAAAACCCTCTCCAAACTTGAGAGAAAAATACAGAAAAATAAAATAGACTAAAAATAATTTTTTCTCTAAAATTGTTCTCTCCCCAGACTACAACTTTCACTAGTATTTATAGTTATCACAAATTGTGCTGCGGAGGATCGTTCAGCAACATTCATCGAGATCACCGATGAACTCGGCGATCCACCCTTTAATCATCTCATCACCTTCAGTGTCTTGCCTTTATCATCCTCATATTCTGGATCATTGGATGGTACAGTACTGTTTCGCGGAACTAATCAGTGACTCGCCGACTGCTCCTTTCCTCACCTTTTGATCCACTTCCTTCAACGCTTCGCGTACTGGAGCAATGGGCGGTGCATGTCAATTCGGTGACTCGCCAAGTTCGACTCGGCAATCTGCAGACTTTCATTTCTTGTTCTTTTCAGCCCTTTTTGCTCTATTTTGCGCCTAAGTGTCCATGTTTGTAGTAAAACATCAAATACCTAAAACTTAGGCATTTTAATCAGTTATTGAGATAAAAAAAGCATTCGATGACACTATTTTTAATAAAATAAAGCCCTAAATGAGTCAAATTTGTGGACTCATCAACGCCCCCAACTTAAACTTTTGCTTGTACTCAAGCAAACTCAAGTTCAGCAGTTCAAATAGGGTGCCTCAAACAGTGCTACACAAGACTAAATCATGAATGCACACAACAAGAATCAATTTACTTATGCAAGGATCACTTGTGTACTCAAAGATTCAAATTGTGACACACCATTACCAAAGATTCTCATGCTCGCAATACTTGCTACCTGTGAAACATCAAGCTCAACAAAAGTATCTAAATTCCCTCACGTAAAGAATGATTAAATATTCACACACAAATATGAGTCAATTTAAGATCAGGAATCAGATTCAACGCTCACACTCACAAAGAGGAACACAATGCATGTTTTCACCCATAGGTTTTCCCTGATTTTCCAATTGACTTTCGATCCAGCTTACTCAAGATCAAAAAGGTATTTCTAAGGCTTGTAATGGGGCTGAGTGCAAAGGTATGGTCTTTTAGGCTCAATGACTTTTTCCTCATGAGTTGTGGCATTCTCAAGGCATTCCCTTCTTTTCCATTATCAATTCTTTTTCTAGTGCTTCTAAGTCACCTTTTTTTTCTCGTCCATGGATTACTTGAAATCAAATTCCCTTCGTACTTTATTCCACATTTCATTTTTTTTTAATTGAATTGAAGGGGTTCCATTTTTATGCAATACTATGGTTTAAGGGGGACTTTTCTTGCACTTCTTGACTTCCCCTTTTCCCTTTCACCACACCCCCAACTTAGGATTTTGGCCTAAGTTGGCTATATGCTAAACCACAACTCAAGAGGATTGTAGGTTGTGGTTCAAGTAAGGTCTAGGGTTTATCAAGGTTCTTTCAAATAAAGGTAGGGCTCAAACGGTGTTCAAAAGAGTTTCACATGCTCACGAGTAGGCCACAAAAAGAGGTATATGTTAAATTGGTTCACACTCTTTATAAGTTGCCTACGATCATCTCAAGAGTACACCTTTCTAAATCGCCCAGACTAACGGGGCAAATTCTAGGTTTACTCATGCATGGTTCAAAGTAAGCTAATCACACAAGGCATCGATACTTCAGTCAAACAAGACTAGACACATTCGCTAGCGTGCAACGGTCCTCACAAGAAAATCAATTTGATAACTGGCTAGTCAGAACGAGATGCAAAGAGTGCACATATTGTCTATGTAACTTCATTTGGCGTCGTTGTAGTCGTGCATTCATGTTTGTTCAATTAGGATCACTATTCAAGTCATAAGTATTGATCAAAACTGAGACTCATTTTTTTTGCAAAAGAACAACCACTTTCAACACAAGAGGTGGCGAAAATTTTTTGGAAGGATCAAAACTATTTTCAATTAGAACAACAGGAGCCATTAGCTCAACAATCCACAGAAAAGCAATATTTAAAACATAAAGTAAAGCAAACAATCCAAATAAGCCAGCTGCCCCATCTTTAGAATCATAGCCTGGGTAATCCTGGCAGTCTGGGAGGAGGACGAAGCATCTAGTACCTGTGAGGAAGAGTAAGGAACAGATGTACCTGAGGGCTTAGAGGTTGAAGTGTGGGGAGGTGCTCCCGTTGGTAGTGATTCAACGTTGACCTCTAGTGAAGTGTCAACTAGAGTGGCTCTCTTCCTGTCAGCCTCCTCTCGTGTGAATTTGGCCTCTATATGCTGGATGTCAGTGGAGGAAGGCGGGGTGACCTCAATATCACTAGCAGGATCCCGGGGTACTTCGGCACGCCGGCATAACTCAGTGATAAGAACTGGGAATGGCAATGATGTATGTAGCTATTTGGCCCTCATAACCATCTCTTATGAAATTAGCAATCCCAGGTCGAGTCGCCTCTTAGACATTATAGACCCAAGGCAAGCCGCCTTTTGATGAAGCATAATGGAATCGTTCTAGGATGGCATGATAGTGCTGCTAATGAAGCCAAACCAATAATGGGAGGCGATGTTCATATCTCTCTTCTCAATGGGGACTCCCGCATCCATCCACCTCGGGTTGGTATCAGAGATCATCGGAGCTAACCAACCCTTCAAATCATTAAGAGATGTAGCAATAGGCAAACCCTGGTAGGGAAGTACCGAGTGTAGCGGTCGTCCCAATACAACATTTATGTGTTTGCTGTGACACTCTACTTCATTTCCTCTCACCATGACTTATTCACTGGTCGGAAATTACTAGCCTTCTTCCTATTTTTCGGGACCAATTCCCCATAGGCTAGGTAGAATTCGCGAACCCGGGAAGGTATGTAAGTGTCCCGTTACTTCGTGAACTGCTCAAACTCATGATATATGAGTGTGTCAAGTACCTCAGCATGCTTACCTTCCAGGCCTTCAACAGATATACATTTTTCTTCGAGAATGGTGCGTAAGCCATCTCCTTTCAATCTGTTCAGTAATCTTGGTGAAGGTGGAACTTCGGGAGGTGCAGGAGCCACTAGAGGTGGTGTTTGGGTTGGCACTGGTTCAGTATTAGGCAAAGTGGCAGTTGAGGGGGTACCGGTGGCTGTGGACTGAGATCTGGCACGGAGCGCTCTCCTTGAGTCAATCAGAGGTAGTTCAGCCTCTGAGTCAACAAAATCTGGATCAATAACCACTTTTTTATTTGCTACATATTTTTTCCATTTCCCGTTATCTCCCTGTGGGAGATCTTGCTTCCTTTTCTGTGTAGGACGTGATCCTCCTTCAATTAATGTAATGATCTTTGTTGTTTTCTGAGGGGGCTCATTTAGGTTGGTGTGTACCATTTCTGCAAAAGATCCAAAAGACAATCAAATGCAAGCACAAAAAAGTTATTGCAGACAGACTCGCTGATCACATCAGCGAGTCGCCGAATCTCTTTGGCTAACCAAAGCAAGCTCGCTAAAGGGTTGGCTTAACAATAAGGAGAAACCGGTGATAGGTAGGATCATTTGGCGAATCGCCGACTACTTTCGGTGAGCAGGATGTGTCCACCAAAAGTTACAGTTAAACAGGGTTCTAGGGATGCAGATAAAAGGCGAATATAAAAATTTTGGCGAGTCGCGGAATGTTTTCGGCACCCTCAGACTTCTCGCCGAATGTTACAGACTCAAACATTAGTAAAGGTACCAAATCTTTGGCAGGGTGGGAACATTAGGCAAACCACCAAGTCGTTCAGCGAGCACGACTTAGCTCGCCAATCGTCCTAACATCCTTATTTTCAACCCGACTTCTCAACTTTCAATCTCGCAATCCCCAAGATCAAATCAAAGCATGCACTTATGAAATTAAATCAGGACCCGCGCTACGCATTACATCGGGGTACTTAGACTTTTCTCGAATTCTCCAAATTATGCCTTTTTACGAAATCCGCTCTTAAGAGTGGTGTTACCCGTTCTTTCATGGAGTGATTTTAGTCATTAGGCGCACATATGGGCTATTTAGATCTCACTCATTCACCCTAAAAACTAATATGCCCCAACCCTATCACGATCAATAAATTCAAAGTGCAAACACAAAAGCATTCAACCATTTATGCATTTTAGGCAAAAGTTACACATTGAAATCAGCATCATATCACCCTATTTCTATCAGAGAGGCCTAGCACACGTCATCCTGATACTATTAATGCAAGATGAGTGTAAAATTTTCAAAATTAAAATTGGAGTTTTTAGAGACTAACCTTTTATGCCGATCAAACAACTTTTTGTAATGCTAGGCAGCAACGAAATCCTAGTTTCAAGTACCAATCGACAACTATAATATTAATTACAAGCAATAATCTGTAAAATGCTACTATTCTGTGAACTTGTGAAGCATGAAAGCGAGGGAAAGTGAATAACTTTAAAAATTTGGCAGTCTTTGGCCATATATTAACCGTCCAATTCCTAGCCTTTCGGCGACGTTAGTCATATCGTCGACCTCATCGGTGATGCGCCGAATGCTTACTTACCTTGTCGAGTTTTACAGGGTATCCTTTAATTTGGGGTACCGGCAGCGGATTAAGTCGGAGTCGCGGATACATTTGGCGTCTCACCCACTGGGTCCCTGGCTTGCCATCTTGTACTACTCAACACCTTTCGCATGTTACCGTACAAACTCAGCGCACCATTATTTCGAACAGAATAATTAAAAGAAAACAGTAAAACCTTGGGTTGCCTCTGAAGAAGCGCCTTATTTTATGTCGTACCACGACGTAAGTTTGGTCTCACTCTCCGTTACTGGGGTTAGCCCTAGTGTCACTAGGTGACCCCAATATGTCATTTGGGTGGAGATGAGGTACTACAAAACTCAGGAATGACCTAATCAAATTGATTGATCTAGAGTGAGATCCAATCATTTGATTCAACACTTCAACATTCTCCTTCATTTCCTCTAACACTCGATCCTGATCGGTGACCTTTTGGAGAATGAGTTGAAGTGTGTCCTCGATAGGATTTTCTCTCCCATCTCTGGACTTCCTCCGCTCATGAGGGGGTATATACCTCTCCATGTTGTTGCATTGTAATTCTACCTCTGAGAGTTTGGTGGCCAGTTCGTTTAGCTGAGATTCCAGAGTGGTCAGCTTGAGGTCCTTTTGGACTCCTTGGCTCTTTTCCACCAACTTGCCACTACTCTGCTCAGCCATGTTCATCGAAGTGGATAACTCAACAAAAAACAAAACTGAAAGTAAAGTTAGTGAACTACGACTAAAAAGAACAAAAATTCTACTAATCTAAAAATTCTCAAATAACACCACTCCTCGGCAGCGGCTCCATCTTGATGCTTATCATGACCAACAACACTATCTATAACACCCTTCAAAATGAAGTTGTATAAAGTAGAGCCTCACATGGGTTTTATGCATTAACAACTTGTTAAAATAATGAAGAATAGCCTTTTTAATCAGTTTTAAAAAGTTTGGAATTCAAACATCAAGGGACGACCAAGACGTTCGAAAATTAGTCTTTTACATTTTGGTGTGTTCTAGTATGTTGTCCATCTTTTTATGTGTCGTTTGGTGTCTAAAATCAGTGGAGGTGACCCTAGTGTATTAATAAATGTATTTAGGATCAAAACATCTGGGTACGACTCTGCGGGACCACCCTAAGGGTCCCCTAGGAGGACCCCAACCCTTGGCCAAACAAGCTGCCAAGGCAGCTTGCAAAATGTGCATGGAGGAAGCCTGTCCGCGTCGTGGACTAGCTCCACCAAGGGCCAAAAGTTTGGTCCGCATCACGGACGTGTCGCGGACTCTTCTGCCTCAAAATTTAGTTCCAGAAACTTATGGGAACACCTCCGTGTCGCGGACTTATTTTCCGACGAAATCTGCGAAAGTAAAACTCTAGTTTGACTTGTTTAAAAGGTCCAACTAAGTGAGGGGTAGTTTGGGTATTTTGGAGAATTATTATAAACGGTTATTCTACCTATTTTAGGATATGTTAAGTTGTTTAAACCCCAAAACCTAGAATTAGAACTCATTATCCAATTGAACTTTCCATCTCAAATATATTCTCTCTCTAGAACTCCATGGAAGACATTGATGAAGCTTCAAGCTAGGGGATAGGTTTCTACTGATTTCTCCTTCAATTCCTAAGGAAATTAATCACAAAGGTATAGGGGTTTTATATTTGATTCTCCTTTCAATCAAAGAGCCAAATCAAAGTGATTTCAATGTTTTTCAAAAACAATAAAAACCCCAATTTCAATTCTAAGCTTGGGTTCTTGCATGAATGTATTTTAAACGATGATTTATGTCAATATTGATGGCTTTAAGATCTAAAACTCCATGAACCCTTGCATATCATGAAATCCTAATTTTCGGTCTAAAGTGGGTCTATTGATTATGAGCTAATAGGGTGATATTAATGTGTAGATTGTTATGGGCTATTGGTTTATGTATTGTTCTATATTGAAATATGATGAATTGATGGTCAATTGTGTTATATTAGACGCTGGCCTTGAATGGGCAATTGTGACCTAAGACTTATGATGATGATGAATTTGTGAATAGATTATTGATTCTAGTATTTTTATATACATGTTGTAAATGTTAGAATTGTGAGGTTTGATCCCTTTGAAAGTGGGGAGGTGCTTACTTTATAAGCATGTTGTGATCATGGCCTTGTAGGCAAAGTTGGATGATTGTTGTTTTGAGTAATGTTGATTATGTGAAGGTACTGTGATATGATGTGAATTTGTGTATGCTCTAAGAGTATGAAAGGTGACCTCGTGTATGAGACTTTATGTGTTATGTTTTGTTGTTGTCTTCTTTGAATGACTTATAATGAAGGAGAGGTTAGGATAGAGTATGTTTACCTACTCTCACACCTAGTGAAGAATTAATTAAATAATGTGAGAATGAATGAAAAGAATGAGAGTTAATGCTAATGAGTGAAAGTTTAGTCTATTGTAAGGATAGTCTCATAAAGTACTCCTTTAAATGAATGGGGTTCCTATATGAAAGGTTTTCTGATCTTTGAATCCAAGAGCTTCCTAAATGAATGAATGAGGTTTAGGGTGGGTATTCCTTCGTGAGTTGAGATGAGAAAACTTAGTAACAATCCTTATCCCGAAATGAATTAATGTTGGGCTAGGATGGGTATTCCTTCGTGAGTTTAGATGAGAGCACTTAGTAGCAATCCTTATCCCTAAATGAGTGAATGTAATGAATGTCCTAATTCCATGGGGGAGTAATGTCTAGCACTGAGAGGATATGAAGATGGGTGGATACTCTTTCGTTAGTTGAGATGTGAGTATTTAGTAGCACCCCTTAAGATGGGTGCTCCTTCGTGAGTTGAGATGAGAGTACCTAGAAGCAATCCTTCTATGCCTTAACTATTTGCCCACAAAATACTAGCTAGTGGTCTCTACCACGTAAAGGCTAAAAGAATGACCCTACCTTAGGCAAGTAGAGATCCCTCATCCGGTAAGGGTATTATCGGGATTCCATGTTAAGCTCCATGGTCTATGTCGGTTAAGGCTCTCCCCCACATTAATGAATGAATGAACTAGGGTCTTTTAAGGGTCTACTACTTAGGATAGGTGGTGGAATGGGACATCATCTAGACATTGCACAAGTAGACATTTAACGGAGATCTTTGTGTGTCTTAGTAATGATAATTAATGAATGAGTATCTTTGGGCAAAATTAATGAAAGTGTTGGTCTTTGAGCATGATAATATGAAAGTGAGTCATAATGAATTGAATTTATGTGATGATGTTATGTAATTAGTGAATGAAGTTGTTTAAATGCATTAAGTTGAATCAACGATTTATGTTGAGATTTGAATGGAGCTTGTCTTGTGTAGCCTTAAGGATCACTTGAGTGTGGTATGGAGAGGTAGTATGGGCTGCCTCACCATGTCTTACTTAGGTGAGTCTTGGGTTGACATTTGATGGGCGTTCTAGCTTTATGAAGTGACTTGTTGGCTTATGTGCTTATATGTTTCATGTGATCAATTGTTGAAGGTTGAGGTATGCATGGTAATTGCACTTTGAGTGACCTTAAGGTGGTGCCTTAGTGTGGGTGATGGTATGGGACGTTGCCCATACATTGCACAAAGGTATTGCTTAAGGGTTACTTAAGGTGGAGGTCCAAGGCAAAAAGTTAAAGGTAAATGGGTTATGGATGTTTATGAGGTATTTTGAAGCATATGACTTTGTATTGTTGGTTGTGACTTGTAAGGTGCCTATTATGTTGATGTTTATGAGGTTTTATCAAAATGGCGTGAAAGCATAACTTCCGAACAAATGTCCTTTTTAGCATGTTTTGCATATCCTCATACTTAGTACGTGTGTTGTACTAACCCCTTTCTTCTATTTTACTACAAGTGTAGGTTGTGGTAACTAGGAGGAGATTGTGCTTTGGAATTGCTTCACTCTTCCAAGTCTTTGGTATGTCCTCAACATTCAAGGACTATGTTTAGAAATTTCTTAGTAATTGTATTAGACACTTAAGTTTCATTTCATTTGTAAAGGGTCGTGTCCCTTAGTACGTTTTAAGGTCTTGTCAAAAATTGACTAAAGATACTTAATAGTTCTGCTTGCGTATTCATGTTTTTAAATGTGGAAGACTCTTGAAGTCTTATGGTTCTATTGAATAAAAGTGTTAAATTCTTAGTGATTTTTATGATCTATGCGATGAATGAATGCTAAGGCTTGTATAAGACCTCTAAGAGGTCGAATACGCATGTAACGGCTAGGGGGTGCTCTCGGGTCGATTCAAACTTACTATCAGAACCAGGTTTTAAAGATTACTTTTAGGCTCAAAGTCTCGAAAGCCACGTCTAGTAGAGTCTTCTTCATCAGTGTGAGTCGCGACACATCTATGAGTGAGAGGCTGTAGGACGATAGAAGTTTCACTTTCTTTCATTATTCTTGATGTCGTGCCTTAGAGTTTGGTCTATAAGTGTCCTTTTCCTAATCCGTCTCTTGTGTTTATGGGATATGAACACGAGGGCTAACTAGAGGTGAGCGGAAGAGGAAGAAGATGATGGAGGAGTTCCTCCCCAATGAGCGCAAGGTGGCCAAGCTCCTTAAGGTGGGCAAGAGAATGTGGTTCCGGTGGTTTCACCGGATATGAGTAATGGGGAGATTAGAAAGACTTTTCTCTCCCTATCTCGTGCTGTGACTACTAAAGAAAATAGAGATGTGAGGCCTAGAGTGAATGCTATTGAGAGTACCGTGGCCTCAAGGTTAAGGGATTTCACAAGGATGAATACTCCTACCTTCTTTGGTTCTAAGGTAGATGAGGACCCACAAAACTTTATGGATGAGGTGTTTAAGATTGTGGATTCAATGGGAGTGACTCCTAGAGAGAAGGCAGAGTTCGCTTCGTACCAATTCAAGGATGTAGTTCAAGTGTGGTTTGAACAATGGTGGGATGAGAGACCTATAGGGGCCGATCCAATAGAGTGGGGAGTGTTTAAGACAGCCTTTCTTGATAGATTTTTTCCCTTAGAGTTGAGGGAGAAAAAGTTGGTTGAGTTCATGAACCTACGTCAAGGGAATATGAGTGTGAAGGAATACTATCTCAAGTTTACCCAACTCTCTAAGTATGCTCCTACCTTGGTAGGAAATTCTAGGGCTAGAATGAATAAGTTGGTGATAGGGGAATTCGGTTTGGTTGAAGAAGAGTGTCGTACGGCCATGCTCCATCATGATATGGATATCTCTAGGCTTATGGTTTATGTTCAACAACTTGAGGAGATGAAGCTGAGGAAGATGAATAGAGATATGAGGAGGGCTAGACTGGATGAACAAAACCAATCTAGGTCTAAGAAGAGGTTCTATAACTAAGATTCTTCAATGGTGATAGGATGTCTAACCCTAAACCTCAAAGAGGGAATGGAGGTGGTTCTACTTTTGAGAGGCCTAGGTGTGCTACTTGTGGAAAGCAACATTTGGGCAAGTGTCTTGCCGGTACGGATGGATGCTTTGGATGTGGGAGTAAGGGTCATAAGATAAGAGATTGCCCTACAGTTAAGGTAAAAGGGAAAGAGATTAATCAAATTGCTCATGATGGCTCGGATCCAAATGCTCCTATGAGGAACCGTTTCTATATGCTTGAAGCTAACAAGGATAGAGGAACAAATAAAGGTAAGTCAATTTTCTTTGTTGTTTGATGATAACCTTAGATGGGTTTACCTTGAGTGGGGGATGATGAGTTGAGTAGTAAGGTTGTTGATATCCTTATCTTTTCCTTTTATTCTAATTCAAGCGTGAAAGAAAGAGTTCTTAGTAGCATGTTGCATTTTGGAGTCTTATAAGAATTGAGTATCCATATCCTCCTTATGATGTGCATATTTTAATTGAATTCCTGTTTAAATAAATAAATGAGTTTTCATGATTATATCTCTCATGATTTATATGCATTTATGAAGAATTGTTTAAATTGATCCATGAGATGCCTGGTTGAGCATGCCTTGAAGTGATCTTGATGTTGCATGATTATGCTTTTGAAAGAAATTGTAATGTGAACCTATAAATTTTGTGATGAGGATGATATGCTATGGAGAAGGGAGTTCCTCCAAAGAAATGAGAAATGGTAAAGTTTTGTGCATATTGAGTGGTAGATGTTATTCCTACTTCCTTGAATTGCATGAAAGTCTTGTTGTAATGCTTTTTATGTGGAGTTGATGTTTCCTCCTTGATGTGTGCAGTAGTAATGATATTACATGCTTGTTGTGGGCTGCTAGTCCTAGAGTCTTTACTCAATAATGTTTGAAGTGTCATTCAAGGGGGAATGTTCCTAACTGTGGGATATTGTAACACCCCTCAAAATGAAGTAGGATAAAGTAGAGCCTCACATGGGTTTTATCCATTAACAACTTGTTAAAATAATGAAGAATAGCCTTTTTAGTCAGTTTTAAAGAGTTTGGAAGTCAAACGTCAAGGGACGACCAAGACGTTCAGAAACTAACCTTTTATGTGTTGGTGTGTTCTAGAATGTTGTTCATGTTTTAATGTGTTGTTTGGTGTCTAAAATCAGTGGAGGTGACCCTAGTGACTTAATAAATGTATTTAGGGTCAAAACGTCCGGGTACGACTCCGCTGGACCACCCTAAGGGTACCCAAGGAGGACCCCAACCCTTGGCCAAACAAGCTGCCTTGGCAGCTTGCAAAAATGTGCATGGAGGGAGCATGTCCGCGTCGTGGACTAACTCCACCAAGGGCCAAAAGTTTGATCCGCGTTGCGGACTCTTATGCCTCGAAATTTAATTTCCAGAAACTTGTGGGAACACCTTCGCATCGCGGACTTGTTCCCGACGAAATCTGCGAAAATAAAACTCAAGTTTCACTTGTATAAAAGGTCCAACTCAGTGAGAGGTAGTTTGGGTACTTTGGGGAATTATTATAAACGATTATTCTACCTATTTTAGGATATTTTAAGTGGTTAAAACCCCAAAACCTAGAATTAGACCTCATTATCCAATTGAACTTTCCATCTCAAATAAATTCTATCTCTAGAACTCCATGGAAGACATTGATGAATCTTCAAGCTAAGGGATGGGTTTCTACTGAATTCTCCTTCAATTCCTAAGGAAATTAATCACAAAGGTATGGTGATTTTATCTTTGATTCTCCTTTCAATGAAAGAGCCAAATCAAAGTGATTTCAATATTTTTCAAAAACACTAAAAACCCCAATTTCAATTCTAAGCTTAGGCTCTTACATGAAAGTATTTCAAACGATGATTTATGTAAATATTGATGATTTGAAGATCAAAAACTCCATGAACCCTTGCATATCTTGAAATCCTATTTTTTGGGTCTAAAGTGGGTCTATTGATTATGAGCTAATAATGTGATATTAATGTGTAGATTGTTATGGGCGATTTATGTATTGTTTTATATTGAATTATGAGGAATTAATGGTCAATTGTGTTATATAGGATGTTGGCCTTGAATGGGCAATTGTGACCAAAGGATTATGATGATGATGATGTTGTGAATAGATTATTGATTCTAGAATTATATATATATATTAGATGTTAGAATTGTGAGGTTTGATCCCTTTGAGAGTGGGGAGGTGTTTACTTTATAAGCATGATGTGGTCATGGCCTTGTAGGCAAAGTTGGATGATTATTGTTTTGAGTAATGTTGATTATGTGAAGGTAATGTGATATGATGTGAATTTTGGTATGGTCTTAAGAGTATGAAAGGTGACCTTGTGTATGAGACTTTATGTGTTATACTTGGTTGTTGTCTTTTTTGAATGACTTATAATGAAGGAGAGGTTAGGATAGACTATGTTTACCTACTCTCACACCTAGTGAAGAATTAATGAAAGAATGTGAGAATGAATGAAAAGAATGGGAGTTAATGCTAATGAGTGAAAGTTGAGTCTATTGTAAAGATAGTCTCATAAAGTACTCCTTTAAATAAATGGGGTTCCTAGATGAAAGGTTTTCTCATATTTGAATCCAAGAGTTTCCTAAATAAATGAATGAATGAGGGTTAGGATGGGTATTCCTTCGTGAGTTGAGATGAGAATACTTAGTAGCAATCCTTATCCCTAAATGAATGAATGTTGGGCTAGGATGGGTACTCTTTCGTGAGTTGAGATGAGAGTACTTAGTAGCAATCCTTATCCCTAAATTTCCTTTAGAAGAGGCAATCATTGATTACATTATTTATTTGGTAGTGGTTTTGCCGAATTTTTGTGTGGCTGTCTGTGACTACCAACTTCACAGGTGCTGCATAAATTGGGACAAACAATGTACCATATATGTTATTTCAAAATTATGAGTACAATAAATCACAATAATTAACAATTAAAAAACATATTAAAATATGGTGACTTTCAAAATTTAGCATACGCCACAAAAATTAAGACAGAGAGTGTAGCATATATTTTCTTTAAAATTATGTTATTAGTCCTATAAATCAGAATAATTAACAACTTAAAATATTTTGAAGTTCTGTAAAAATTTAATGAACTCCCTTAGTTTCATTTGTAACATATAAATCGAAACAAATTAAATAACATATAATGAGATTGTCCTTGCACGATCCATTGTATCTAGTATATGTATATATATATAGATAGATAGCAGAGGTTTGCATTTGCATGAAAATTAAATAATATGGCAAGAGTTGATTTCTGAACAAGCCCATTAAAGTTTAAAGGTAAATGATTTATGTTTTTTCCATCCAAGTTATGTTATCTAATTTTCCTCTAGTTCTAAATGTACATGATTTACATTTTTCAATTTTAGCACATCACTTCATATTGAAGTAGAGGACATAAAATCCCACAAATATTACTAAAATTGTCCGTATAATTCAAAAATAGAAAAATTATGAATGTGCCTACGCTAAATCAAATAAAGTTTTAAGAATATAATTCAAAATATCATATATTTAAAACGGATTAATATATTAAAGGAAAATTAGAAGATACTTGAATGAAAAAAAAAATGTAACTCATCTACCTTTAAAATTGGAAAAAAAATTAACAAATTTAACTTGAATGGAAAAAAATGTAACTCATGTACCTTTAAAATTGGAGTCAAAATATATTTTAAGGTTTGTAAATCTCTAACAAAAATACATAATCAGAAATTCATTTATATACTTAACTTAACCACTAAATAAAAACAAATATCATCACATATAAAGTGTGCAAATTTCTTCACAGTTTCTCAAACCTATTCTGTCAAGCCCTTTCATTCACCAAACACTTTTGTAATGGAAAAAGTCAAGATTATGCACTGACAAAAGACTCAACAGAGGTGATAATATCTATAGAAAAACACTTTGTAGCTTTCAAAAAGTTATGGGCAACTGTTGTCAAGGAAGCACACAAACTTTCTATTAAACAGGAGCACTGGTTGCTATTGTTGCTTATTCCGCGGGTGGCATACCATATGATTATGATTCCTCCAACTGCTTTGACACAATAGATAAGTTCCTTATTGATGCAAAGGCTTCTACAATCAAAGGGGGTCATTGATTTGATTGCCTTTAGAGAAAGATTTATCTTTTTTTTTTATCTTTAGTGAAGTCAGTTTGTTTCAGTTTATGAGTCTTCTTTTGGGTCAATTATTATCCTTTTAGTTTTATTAGTTTAATAATTTATTATCGCGTCTTTAGTACTCCATGATCTTAAACTATGAAGTATAAAGTCTTATGGTGTATTTTATTTTCTCCCTTATATTTTAAAAAAGTAAATTCTTATATGTTAAAGAATGTGATGTCATCTCGTGAAATACATGTTTATGCATTAATCGATTATATTACTCTTCTAAATAATTGGTTTGCAAAATTGTATGAAAACTCTACGAAGCGGCAGATTCTGACTTGCTTAAAATAAATAAAAAAGGAAAAACTATATATATGGGCCATAAAACTCAAAATAACAACATGTTTATACCCAATCCAAAGTAATTCAAGAAATACTCATTCTCTAAATACAATCCGTACTCCCTAATTCATTAAGACTGATAATTAACGCTTAACTGACACTACAAAAGTATCATGTACTCTATTGGTATCATTAAGGGTGAGTATTTCTTTAAACTAATACTAAATAAGAGAAATCATCACCCTTAATGATACATATACAGTACATGATACTTATTTAGTACCAGTTAAGCAAAAAATATCAGTCTTAATGAATGAGGAGTATGGGCTGTAAAATTTTGTAGAGAATGAGTATTTCTTGAATTACATTGGATTGGGTATGAACATGTAATTATTTTGAGTTTTATGGCCCATATATATAGATTTTTCTTTTTATTTCTTTTATTCAATAGAGAATCTACCGCTTCGTAGAGTTTTCACATAATTTTGTAGCCCAATTATTTAGAAGAGTAATATAATCGATTAATGCATAAACATATATTACACAAGTTGACATCACATTCTTTAATAGAGAAGAATTTACTTTTTAAAAATATAAGGGAGAATAGAAAATACACTATAGACCTTATACTTCATAGTTTAAGATCATGGAGTACCAAAGCGTGACAATATATTATTGAACTAATAAAAATCAAAGGACAATAGTCGACCCAGAAGAAGACTCACAAACTTAACAAACCGACTTCACTAAAGATAAAAAAAATAGATAAATCCTTCTCTAAAGGCAATCAAATCAATTACCTCATGTGACTGCAGAAGCCTCTGCATCATTGAGGAACTTATCTATTGTGTCAAAGCAGTTGGAGGAATAATAAACATATGGTATGCCACCCGGGGAATAAGGGACAATAGCAACATGTGCTCCTGTTGTAATAGAAAGTTTGTGTGCTTCCTTGACAACACTTGCCCATATATATTCGAAAGCTACAAAGTGTTTTCTTTTGATATTATCACCTTCTGTTGAGTCTTCTGTAGGTGCATAATTTTAATTTGTGCCATTACAAAAGGGTTTGGTGAATGAAGATGGCTTGACAAAATAGGTTTGAGAAACTTTATGAAGAAATTTGCGCAGTTTATAGGTGATGATATTTGTTTTTATTTCAGGTTTAAGTTAATTATATAAATGAATTTCTTATTATGTATTTTTCTTAAGGATTTACTATCCTTAAATATATTTTGACTCGAATTTTATAGCTACATGGGTTATGTTTTTCCATTCAAGTTACATTTTTTAATTTTTTTCCAATTTTAAAGGTACATGAGTTACATTTTTTCCATTCAAGTATCTTCTAATATTCCTTTAATAGATTACTTCACTTTAATGATAGGATATTTTTTTAATTATATTATTAAAACTTTATTTGATTTAGAGTAGGCACATTTGTAATTTTTCCATTTTTGAATTATATAGACAATTTTAGTAATATTTATAGGATTTTATGTGATGTGCTAGAATGGAAAAACTGTGAATCATGTACATTTAGAACTAACAAAAAATTAGATGATATTATTCGGATGGAAAAAAAATGTAAATTGTTTACCTTTAAATGGCATGCGTTGGTTTGGATCGGAAAACATCAATATTTTCAAATTCAAACGAGGCACAAAGCGGAAAATACAGATTTTTCCACTTTTCCATGTATATAAGAACATGGATTTGGCGCCTTGGACCACCCAAAATGTTTTGCTAAAAAAACTTTACGCGTGTTATTCCGCCGTTTATTTGTCCAAATTTTTTTGTGGGTGACCGTGACGACCTTATTAATGGTGTAGCTTGGTTCAGAGTGGAAATTGTCTGTATTTTCAAGTTCAAACAAGGTCCAGAATGGGAAATACTAAATTTCCCATATTACTTATACTATAGTCAATGTATTTTGGGTAATATGTGCTCCCTATGTGTTTCAGACAAATTGTTGATGTGCGTCTATGACGACCTGATTAATGGTATGGTTTGGTCCAAAGAGGAAAACTTCTATGAATTCAAGTTCAAACAAAGCGTAAGACGGAAAATACCAAAATCCTATTTTTTTGGCAATAAACTATGAAGACTATTACCACTAACAAAACAAACTTCATTACAAGTCATACACAGCCTCAACAATCCACTAATTCTCAACTACTTCTTACCTCTCCACCTATACCAATAAAATTATAATTACATAAATTGTCTATAAAGGATATACACTTATACGCCTATTTGGATCCTCTAAACATTGTAATCCTCTCCTTAACATTAATCTATATTGGGAAAAGGAAAAATATACTCCTGAACTATCATAAATAATACATCAATGCCCTTCGTTATACTTTTGGGTTGTGTATATCCTCACCGTCAATATTCTAGAACGTATATACCCTTAGAATGGATGGAGAGACATGTGATATAATCTTAAAGGCTTACCCAAATTTAATTTAATTTTTACCCACAATTACAAAAACCCACCCATCTTTCCCAATTTTAACCCATCCATGACCCAAATTGTAACAAAAAGCACCCAAAATGAAAAGAGAAGTTTGGTAAGACAATCAAAACTCTCAAATTCCTGTTTTCTTAACTTCTACAACAAACACTTATTTCAAACATTCAGATCTAAACAACATTTTCAAACGAAGAACATGATTTTTTTCAGAAACTCTTAAAGATTTGATTTTGAATGTATGAGATTGGAAAAATATGATGGAACTCAAATTCCTTAATTCAATTTCACCTATAAAACAACCACCAAGTCTTAATCTCTTCCCGACACTCAATCCACCAGGAAAAATATTTTTAATTCCCACGAATCTTGGAATTTCTGAATTTTATTGCATATGCAGCTTTTCATTCCTTAATGAACAAAGAAACAAGCACCCATGATTGAGCAGAAATTTGAGAATGAAGCAGCCTACGAGTTGACTGTGCTGAGAAGGTGCATGGCGGCTTTGCTAACATCGAAGAAGTGTACAACCAAATGGTGTTTGCTCATCTATTATCCTCGGGGCTCGAAGGACTAGAAGAAAAATAATTAATTTGTGGAAGCTCTCATACCAATGGGTGGTTTTTTTTAATTGTGGAAGAAGAAAAATAATTAAGATTGGGGAGAAGAAAAAGGTTTTTAACCTGGTATGGGTGGGTTAAACTAATGAAAAATGGGTGGGTTTTTTTAATTGTTAGTCGTGGATTATGCTTTTGAGAAGTCTATATGTTACTTGATGGCTAAGAAAGATGCAAAGTCAAGGTTGATTCGATGGGTATTATAATTGCAAGAGTTTGAATTTGAAGTCAAAGATCAAAAGGGAGTGAGAACCAAGTGGCAGACCATTTGACGAGGCTTGAAATGAATGTGGTTGTTTCTAGTGAAAAAGATATTAAAAAAGCCTTTCCCGATGAGATGGTGATTTCTGTTTTGAATGGTACTCTGCCTTGGTATGCAGATTTTGCAAATAATATTGTGTGTGGGATTCTTCCCGATGGGGTGAACTTATACCAATGAAAGAGGTTCGTTTTTATTCAAAGAAGTACTTTTGGGATAAACCTTACTTATTTCTAAAGTGTGAAGATCACATGATTAAAAGATGCATTCCAAAAATTGAGGTAGATGCTATTCTTTACGGTTGCCATGCGTCAATGATTGGTGGGCACCATAGTGGAGTGCGTACAACTGCTAATGTACTACAAAGATTCTATTATTGAACGACTTTGTATCTAGATGTGAACTCTCATGTTAAGAAGTGTGTGCAAAGCCAAAAAAAATGAGGAGTGTTGCGGAGACATGAATTACCTCTACCTCTTATTTTAGAGGTAGAGTTGTTTGATGTATGGGGAATCAGTTTCATGGGGACTTTTGTGAGTTCTTATGGGAACAAATACATCTTGGTAGCCGTTGATTTTGTCTCTAAAAAGGTAGAGGTGGCGGATTTACCCAACAACAAAGGGAGATGTGTGATTCAATTCCTCTAGAGATATATTTTCCCGAGATTTGGCACTCCACATGCAATCATTAGTGATGGGGGCTCTCATTTCTGTAACTGAATGTTCGCATCATAGTTAAGCAATTATGGAGTCAACCATAAGGTTGCCACCGTTATCATCCGAATACAAGTGGGCAAGTCAATGTATCAACCCGGGAAATCGAAGGGATTTTGGCCAAAACCGTTAATGCAAATCGAACTCATTGGTTCCGAAAGTTAGATGACGCTCTTTGGGCGTATAAAACTGCATTCAAGTCCCTTATTGGTATGTCCCCGTATCAATTGGTGTTTGGTAAATCTTGTTATTTATCGGTTGAACTTAAGCATAAGGCGTTGTTGGCCTTGAAGGCCATGAACTTGAATTGGGAAGATACGTCGAAGGATCGAGTTGACCAACTCCATGTTTTGAAAGAGTTTCGGTTTAAAACTTATGAGAGTTCTGACCTTTATAATGTGAAAATGATGAAATGGCATGACGCCAAAATCCTTCATCGCGAGTTTAAAGTTGGTGATCTTTTGTTGCTCTACAACTCTCGTCTGAGACTCTTTCTAGGAATACTCAAGTCAAAATGGTCAGGTACATTCAAAGTAAATCGTGTGTTTGCAAACGAGGTAATAGAGGTTGAGAATGTTTGTTGAATGCAAGGTTGGAGTTCGTATTTTGGGAGAAAGACAAATGGTGAGGGACGGGAACACTTGGTAAGTCACCGAATTGCTTCATAATCACCAAAATGCTTCACCTAATTAAGGTCAATATGAGGAATGTTCTGGAGGTTTAGGCTAGCTCAGAGCTTACTCGATGAATCACCGAGTTGGATCGGCGAACCCGATCGAGTTTGCCATTCGCACCTACAAAATGGCTAAATCTTCTATCAAGTTCGGTGGGCTGCGGCCCATTCAGCGGATCATCGAGTCACTCGGTGACGTTAGTTCTGCTCACCAAATGGCACGTGCACTATAGAGTCTTTACACTTTTAAATTCAAATCTTCTTTTTTATTTGAAATTATGGACTCTACTCTTTCTATCAAAATTTAGAATGCAATTTTGTTTAGGTGTCGTTTGATTCACATTCGAAGTGTCGTTGTTATCCCTATACCCTTTATTTTTGCTGCGTTTGTGATGTTGTCAACATTGGAGGTTGGTTTCTCGAATTTTATTTAATTTTGTGCTATACTTGAAATGCTAATAAGTAGTGTAATGGGCTTATAATTGCTTAGTTTAATTTTGTTCCTTGGTGTATGCCTGTTGATTAGCCTAGTGTTAAATTGAAATTGATCTTGTTAAACCAATTGTTCGACCTCAAATTGTTGAAGTTTCTCATGTTAGATAATGAAATTGTGGGTGTTGCATGTTGGGTAGTGCAAGGGTGAAGTCTGAGTAACCCGAATCGACCAAATGACTTGAATTTACGTGATGATAGATTGGGTGAAGTCGTTCTTAAGGGTAAAATCATTGTTTGGTTAAATTAGCGTTAATTTGGGGAAGTTTGAGTACCCCGGCTTGTAAATATATCATGACTAGTTGAGAATTGTTTTAATTGATGCTTAAATTTGTGTGTCGTAGGCTATTGGTTGTGAATCGAGAAAAAGATTAGGAAGGTGATGTGTTGGGCAATTTCAGTGAGCTTCGTCAAGCTCATCGAGTTTACTAGGCATGTTGCCAAATTTCCTCCCCATCGCCTAACTGGCAGGCTGATGAAGAGGAGTCGATGTTACTTGTGGTGATGACTCTTAAGATTGTCGAAGTGAATTCGGCTAGTAACCGAATGGCATAGATATCGCTTTTTTGACCAGATTTTTTTAGCGAAGAGTTTCTGTAACATTTAGTTAAGTCTCTTTTGCTCACCGAGTAAGATCGGCGACTCGTTGAATGGTCTTGATATCGCCCTTTTTAACCAAATTTTTTGTTGGGAATATATGTTACTTTCGGCGAGACCTCTTTTGGTCATTGAGTGGACTCGGTGACACACCGAACTGCTTTAATGAGTTTTTTGATATTTTTTTTGAAAATCATGTTTCCCTAACCTTTTCACGAACAAATGTGTCCTTGTTTGTTTGCTTTTACATGGCTATAACAAAGTTCTAGCTCAACGTGTGTTCGACGGGGACTATCCGGAACCCCGAAGGAAAGCCAAACAATAGGCTCCAATACCTCGAAGGAAAGCAAAGGGGTTGTGATCGCGATAGAAGTTAAGACTACCCAAACCACTCATCGTAAACCTCCAATGCGAGTTCTAGGGGTAAAATTAAAGTAGTAGATGACACTAGCTCTGATGATAGTGTGGAAATTGGCTCTATTCAATTAACTTCCTTCGCTGCTAAAAAAATGAAAAAGTTGTGGGGTCTGGGACTCCAGTCCATACATCGGTGCCAAAAACTGAGCTGACAATCAGAAATCGTTCAGAGCTGCATTCTAAAGCAGCCCATGACCCACTGGCACTACCTCCGGCCCCATAGGCATCACAAGCACCACAAGTTCCTCATGTTCCAGTGAATCCCCCTCGATCCATGAATCATTTAAAGGCCACTGGCTAGTGGACTATACTTGAGCAGAAGCGGTTGTCCACATATAGAGTGGTGTAAAGATATTCAACTATTTGGGAGACACTGCATTACACCAAGTTCCAGTAGTTCACAAAATGTCACAGTTCATATGTTCCTACGTGGGTTCTAGAGTTCTATGAAGTGTACGCTAATTTGATCCCAAAAGGGAAAAAGAAGGCTAGTTTTGTGGCACTAGTTGATTTTGTATAGGTGCGGGGAAAGAAGGTGAAGTGCAGCGAGACATATATCAATGATGAGTTGGATTGCACAGAGCTGAATCTGTACTCTTTGACTGATAAAATGAAGACTCACATGGTTGAATTACTTGAAGGGTGGGTTGCCCTAATGCTGAGTGATGCTACACCCAAATGGATTGAGACAGGAGGGGGGGCATTGTTATTGAGAAGAAGGACCTAAATATCGTGGCATGATACTGGTTCAGATTCATTAGTAGCATATTGATGTCATCAAAGAATGAGTCCATTATCAAGCATCCAAAGTTTAAGCTTTGTTGGGTTTGTCATCAACCGGGAGAGGCTGAATCTTGGGTAGAGTATTGCATAGGAGATGGATATGAGGGCCAAACAAAATTAAAGCTCATTGCCATTTCCTGATCTAATCAATGCCTTTTGTCGCCGAGCAGGTGCACCTTTTGTGGGAAAGACTGATATTGAGATCACTCCCTTCTTGCCTTATGTTATTCATTCGATCAAAGCGGAGTACTTGAAAGATGAGGCGGAGAAGAAGAAGAAAACTAGGTGGACACTTCACTGGTTGTAGACAAAGAGTCTATGGAGGCTGGTCCTACACCTCCCACTGCCATCGTCGAGCGATCAGGTATACCTACCCCTTCGACCTCTACTGCTCCTACTCTTGTCTCCCATCCCCCTTTGACTTATTCAATGATTTATAAAATGGGTAACCTTGCCCATTCGGACGATGTGAGGGCTTCTCGGGTTGAGGTCGTTATCCCTTTGATTAATTGAGCATGTTATAGTTGTTACACTTGCTATGATTCCAAAAGATTTAAGGGAACAAGGGAGTTCATTACTTCCCTTGGGCTAGCATTGGATGCCTTCACACTCGGTTTGAGGTTTGTGAGAAGACAGATAGCCAACCCACTGATTTGACCCCTCTGAAGAATGATATTGTTGGACTACGTCAAGATGTGTATGAATTGAAATCCACCAACATATCGATGTTGTGGGGCATTGTAGGTTTCCCTGAGTACCCTAGTTCTGAGTTGCCTCAGGTTCCAGTTGATTATGAGATCCTTATGGCTAATGTGACCGAAGTTGTTGCTCCAAATGCTGAGGATGGGAAGTACGACACTCCCGAGACTAATGAGAAGGACATGTTTGCTCATGATATTGTTGTGTACACGGACTTAGAAGACCTAGAGGGTGGCATGCTACGGGTCTCCACGGAGGCATCAGTACGTGACACCTTCATGATTGGTTCTAGTGGGTCTAACCCACAGAAGATGTTGTTGCACAGCCTTTCGAAGTCGGAGTTGAGCAGGGCACTGATGCCCAGGTTGAGGCCGCACCAGTGAGCCAGAGTTTGCCGCAATCTTAGCCTGATAAGGGGATTCTTACTCTCCCTCCATTTTATTTCCCATTGGTACTTTCTAGATTTATTTTGCATTGAGGACACTTCTTGTTTTTTTTTGGTGGGGTGAAGGTATCTAGCTACCTACCATTTTGGTTGTATTTCATTTTTGGGATATTTTGTTTTTTCCGTTTTGAACTTTTTCATGTTGCTTTAGTAGTGAATGTTTTGGTTTTGATTTATTGGGTTCTCTATCCATTGCTTGAATGTGTGTTGGTTACTGTTCTCTTGTACATTTGAGTGTCGGTTGTAATCAATATCGATGACTTGAATAGTTATCTTAATGAACGATATTTTTATGTTAGTCCAATGATTTAATTTGAGTTGCATAAGTCTTGTGTGAAATCTTAGCATCTCAATGTGACTAGTCAAATGTCAAGGTGAGTCTTGCAATGACCGTTGCACACGAGCTTAACTTGTAGAGTTGTGATCGATGATTGTGTTGGATTCCATGTGTTGTGAGGTTTACTTGAAAATTGGGCATGAAGATACCTAAAACTTGCCCCGTTAGTCCAAGTGACTAGCATGGTGAATGAAGGAAATGATCTTAGGCATGAATTTTTTAGAGTGAACCTAATTGCTATACCTTTGTGTGACCACCTTATAAGCGTGTGAACCTAGCTTGGCACCATTTGAGACAAACCTTTACTTTGGATGAAACATGAACAGAAATATTAAGACCGGTTGTTGAAATTGCCATATCATTCTCACTTATAACCATCGTGAAGCATTGGTTTGGTTGAATAGCAAACTAGGCCAAAATAAGTTGGGTGTGCTAAGAATGAGAAAAGAAATTGATCAATAAGTTTGTTAAATTTGTCCTTGGAAACTTGGGACGAAAACGATGGAACCCCTCCGTATATATAAAAAATTGTTAAAGAAAAGAGAAGAAAGAAAAGAAATGATAAATTTGTATCATTTGTGCATTGTTGTGTAAACAAAAGGGGTATCTAATGAGCAATACCAAAACAATTGTGTGTTATGAATCGTCCAAGGATGAGTTCTGCATATGAAAAGAATGAAAGAAAAGGAAAAGAAGTGAAATTTGAGAAATGCTTCATGAAGCTAGAGTCACTAAGCTGAAATGATCATACCCTTACCCGAGCCCAATTGCAAGCCTTGAATGACCTTTTTGATCTTGCATAAGCCAACTGATGTGTTGGTTGGTAAATACGGGCAAGCCTGTGGGTAAATCACGCATGTGTTTCTAATTGGGAGTGTGAGAGTTTATTTCAATTCCTTAATTGTAATCCTTGATTGGCTTTGTGAGAGCATGGAATCATTTTTGAATGTGAGGGCATTCATACTTTTGTTGGGTATTAATATGCATTTGAAGTTAGAATTTGTGAGCATGAACTCTAATTGATGATGGCGAGTCATAGTTTGAAACCTTTAGTGCACAATTTAACATTGAATGTTTGGATTGAACCTTGTGTGCACTTTCTTGTTGATTCTGAAGGAACACTATTTATAAACATCCCTGTTGACTTGATTGATCTCATTTTTTTACTTGAACAGAATGAAAAGTTTTAGTTGGGGGTGTTGATGAGTCGGTAATTTTTACTCATTTAGTCCTTGTTATTTATTGAATTAGTGTCCTTAGTGCCTATTTTTTGTTCACAACTGATGTTAAATTGTTTATGTGCACGAATGAAAGTTTAAGAATAAGTTAAGGACATTACATTGCAAAAATAAGCGAAAAAGTTGGAAAAGCTGAAGAAAAAAAAGGCTGGAGCTCGCAAAAGCCACTCGGTAAGTTGGAAAAGCTGAAGAAATAGAGGGCTGGAGCTCGCAAAAGCCACTCAACGACTCGCCGAGTGAGCTTCTAGCTCGCCAAAAGGTCCAGGGAATTCGCTCAAGAACTAAGAGAACTCGGCAAACGAAAGTGCACTTCAATGATGTGTCGAATGGAACGACGAGCTCTATCCAGGTTGCCTAAATGAATAGAATAAGTGGAAGTAGAAGTCAAGTCCATATGGGAAGAAGGCGTGCATATCGGTGGATCGCCGAGTCATTCGACGATCGCAACTAACTTCACTGATGGGACTGTATACTTAAATTTTGGGAAGCTTTTTGAAACATATAAATTGATTTTTGAAGAGAGAGAAAAAGTTCTTACACAAATTTTAGAGATTTTACAATACTGAATATTTTTGGAGAGGATTTTGAGCTTAGATATTGAGGTAGGTTTTAGTCTTAATTTTGGCATTGAGCATTGAAGATTTTGTCATTCCGATGATACATAATTTAGCTTGTGTGTATTTTTAATTGCTAGATTTATTGTTGTTTTGAAAAAAGGTTCAGTTATTTATTCATGCTTTCATTGATGAACTGGAGTAGCGAATTTCGTTCTAGCTTTAGCTCTCTATGCTTGCTTGTAAAAGTTGTTTAGAGTGGAGTAAATGAGTGATAGTTTTATTGACTTGTGTCTTTACAACCCAGCTTGATAAAGTGGGTTAAATTAATGATTTGGGTTGTTTTGCATTGTTAAGCTTGTTGAGGTTCGAAGGAACTCGCTCGAAACATAATAGCTGATTGAAAAATGGTTGTTATAGTTACAATTCATCCTAACCATTGAGATAGAACAACTTAAAGAAATTGTTCATTATCTATTAAGCTAAATTAGTATTCGATTGCTTACACACTTCTAAGGTTCCCTCTGAATTTTTTCAAACACCGCGTTAATTGTCTCTGTTAACAATTGATTACCAAACTCTTAATATTGATAATTGAAATTTGTTAGTTTACATTATGTTGTGTTTTGCTTATTTCCGTTTTGCAAGAAATTAGAACACTTTCATACTTCATATCTGAATTCTTCTCTGTTTCACTCCTTGTGGGATCGACCCCAACTCACTTTTGGGTTAATACTCGTTAGCGGCCACCTATACTTTGAATCATAAGAAGTGTAGTTAAGAGCTATTAGTGTGCGTGACGACCTCATTAATAGCATGCATTGGTATGGAGGGGTAAACTTCAAGTTCGAACAAGGCCCAGAACATGAAATACCAAAATTTCCATTTTACGTGTGCTATAGTCCATTAATATTGGGTGATATCTCATCCCATTAATTTATGGCCAAATTTTTTCATGGGGTCCATGAAGACCTTATTAATGGCGTGTGTTGGTCTGGAGGGTCAAATATCTGCATTTTCAACTTCAAACAAGACCCAGAACAGAAAATACCAAATTTCCCATTTTACTTGTGCTATAGTCTATGGATTTTGGGTGATATGTGATCCCGAAGTGTTTTTGGGCGAAACTTTTTCTAGGTGTTCCTGATGACTTTGTCAATTTGCGGGTTTGTCCGAAGGGGTAAACATCTATATTTTCAAAGTCAAACAAGGGAAGAATAGGAAATACCATATTTTCTGTTTTACATGTGCTTTAGTGCATGGATTTTGGGTGATATATGAACCTGCAGTGTTTTTGGCTGAAACTTTTTTGTGCGCACCTGTGAAGACATTATTAATGGTGTGCGTTGATGAAGAGGGGAAAACTTCCACGCTTTCAAGTTCAAATAATGCCCGGAACGTGAAATACCAAATTTCTCGTTGTACTCGTGCTATAGTCCATGAATATTATGTGATATGTGATCTCGACATGTTTTTTACCTAAACATTTTATTGGCATCTGTGATGACCTTATTAATTGTTTGGGATGGTCCAAAGGGGAATACATGTGCATTTTTAAGTTCAAATGAGGCCCGTAATGAAAATACCAAATTCTCATTTTACGTGTGCAATAGTCCATGGATTTTGGTGATATGTGATCCCGACGTGGTTTTGGCCAAAAAGTTTTGTGGGAGTCTGTGATGACCTTATTAATTGTGTGCCTTTGTCTGGAGGGGCATACATCTGCATTTTAAAGATCAAAGAACGTGCGGAATGGGAAACACAAAATTTTATGTTTTACGTGTGCTATAGTCCATGAATTTTGGGTTATATTTGATCTCGATGTGTTTTTGGCCGAAATATTTTATGGGCTTCTCTGCGACCTTATGAATGATGTGGGTTGGCTTGGAGGGGAACACATCGACATTTGTAAGTTTAAACGAAGGGTAGCAATGGAAAATACAGATATTTCTATTTTTCGTGTGTTATAGTCCGTGGATTTTTGGTGATATGTGTGTCAAAACGTATTTTTGCTAAACTATTTTTTAGGCGTTTGTGACGATCTATTTAATGGGGCTAGTCAGTTCGAAACCACCTAATTCATTACGTAGTAAATGATATGGTAGTACATATTGTTTGCCTTCAAGAGAAGCAATCATTGATTACATTATTTATTAGGTAGTTTGTTGGCCAAATTTTTTTGTGGTCATATGTGACGTCTTATTTAATGGTGTGTGTTGGTTATGTAAGGAAAACATCTACATTTTAATGTTCAAACCAGGCTCTGTAGGGAAATATGCTTTGTTTTTTCATTTTTCGTCTTCTATAATCCATTGATTAATATTGATATATGCGCTCAGTAAATTTTTGGGCAAACTTTGTTGTGAGCATCCCCAAAGACCACTTAAATGTCGTGTGTTGGTTTGGAGGGGAAAACGTCATCATTTTCAAGTTCAAACGAAGCATAAAGTGGGAAATACAGATTTTCCTATTTGTGTATATTACATGGTGATGAGTCCACAAATTAGACTCATTTAGGGCTATATTTTAATAGAAATTGTGTTCTCAAATGCTTATTTAATCTCAATATCTGATGAAAACCCTTAAGTTTCAGGTATTCGAAGATTAAATGAAAGCATGGACACTACTTCGCAAAAAGAACGGAAAGACTGAAAAGAACGAGAAAGTGAAGGCCTGAGGATCGCCGAGTCCACCTGGCAAAATGTCGAAGGATCTCACTCCGCCTTTTGTTCTAGTGTGCTGAGCCTGAAGGAAATGATCAAGTCGGTGGAACAATGCATCGCAGAGCAATTCCGCGAAGCAGTACTATATCACCCAATGTCCCAGAACACGACGATGTTGAAGGATGGTGCAAGACGGTGAAGAACTACACCAAAGGGCGAATTGTCGAGTTGATCATGATTCTGAATAATGTCGCCGAATGATCTGTCGCAACACAAATTTTTTAAAACTATAAATACTTGTTGAGATAGTGAACAAAAAAGAGAAAAAAGTAGAATGGTTATTGATTATAGAAATTTAAATGCAAAAACTAAAACTTATAATTACCCAATACCGAATAAAATATTAAAGATAAGACAAATACAAGAATATAATTATTTTAGTAAATTTGACTGCAAATCAGGATTTTACCACTTAAAGTTAGAAGAAAAATCTAAAAAACTTACAGCATTCACGGTATCACAAGGATTTTATGAATGGAATGTATTACCATTTGGATAGAAAAATGCACCAGGAAGATATCAATACTTTATGGATAACTACTTTAAACAACTAGAAAATTGTGTAGTATATATTGATGATATATTACTATATTTCAAAACCCAAGATGAGCATATAAGATTATTAGAAAAATTCATACATATTATAGAATATTTAGGCATAAGCCTAAGTAAAAAGAAAGCAGACATAATGAAAAGCCAAATAGATTTCCTAGCAATACAGATAGATAAAAATGTAATAAAAATGCAAACGCATATAGTACAAAAAATAATTAACTCAAATGAACAACCAGTTACAAAAAAGAAATTACAATCATTCTTAGGACTAGTAAATCAAGTAAGAGAATACATACCGAAATTAGCAGTGAATTTAAAACCATTACAACAAAAAATAAAAAAATATATAGAATATCAGTTTGATAAAAAAGAGCAAATACAAATACAAAAAGTAAAACTATTATGCAAAAACCTACCAAAACTATATTTTCCAGATGAAAACAAAAAAATTACTTATATAGTAGAATCAAATGCTAGTGAAAAGAGTTATGGAGGATTCTTAAAATATAGGTATGATAAAGATAAGATAGAACATCATTGTAGATACTATTCAGGAGCATTTGCTAATACATAAATAATATGGGAAATAAACAGGAAATAATTATATTCAGTATATAAATGTTTATTATCATTTGAACCATATACTGTATATAATAAATTTATTATAAGGACATACAACACACAAGTAAAATGGTGGCTTACAAGAAAAATACAGGATTCAGTAACTACAAAAGTAAAAAGAAGATTGGTATGAAATATACTAAATTTTATATTTACTATTGAAGTAATAAAAACTGATATGAATGTTATTGCAGATTACTTATCAAGACAAAGCAACTCAGACTGAGAAAGAAAATACAATTGAAGAGATACTCAAAGCTACTACACTTTGTATAAAAGTGGACAGTATGGACAATGAGATACAAAAGCTAAAGACTAATGAAGATAATCTGAAGTCTAGAGCTAATACAGGTCAGCAACATGACTGTAAAAATGCGGAGCTAAGTCGATCGGAAGACTTTAAAAATCCAGAGCTAAAAGGTGACGTTGGGAAACACCTTAAAACCCATAATGTTTGTTTAAATATAGTTGCAGGTACAAGCAAACAAGTTAGTGAAAAACAACTTAAGAATGCAAACTTAAACCAACTATTTGAATAATCATTTATCCCAATAATGTCAAGAAACACATTGACTATGGAACCACAAACCTCTACATATGCAGATAGTCTACAGAATGAGAAAAAATTATATAACCATATCACAAGAAATTATATTGAAAATATATAGAAGATCCAAACTTATTTGAACCTTAACCCTAGATCTACTACAACTGGAGAACCAAATCAAGATTACATAACCCAGAAATTACAAGGTTATAACAAGTTAATCGCATAACCAAAAATAAACTCCAATTTAGTGAGAACATGTTACAATTACGGACTATTAAATACCGTATACACATACAATGGAGAAGAAATAAGTGGAATACCAGAACTACACAAGGCATTCATCACATATAAAAGAGTTACCAAGGGAAACTTATTTTATATAAAGTTTTATACAGCACCAGCAGAAATATTATACGAAGAAAAACAACCTCCAATTCAAGTTATTAAGATCGGACTAACCAAATATATGATTATACCTGAAGATGTTGGACAACAGGAAGAAATACAAAAAATGGAGATACCAGGTTTCTATGCCAACAAAAGAATAATTGGTATATCAACTATTATACAAAAGTTAGCAAACAATTATTTAAACGGAAATGCTATATGGAGCTACTACTGTAGAGATCAGTTAATGATATATTCAAATTCAAGAGAACTAGGAAAAGCATATATGGATGAAGTACAACGATGGATCTTATCATTATTAAAACCAGAATAACGACCTACAACAAGAGCATTAAAGGAGGGATTTATTTCGTCAGAATTATTAACCAGATATTATAAGCTAATTGGATACAAATATCCTAACCATATACGTTTGAAATGTAACAGAGAAGATAACATAATTCCAGATGTTCAACTAGAATAATACAATGAAGAAGATAAAAAGAGGACAAAGACGGAAAGAGGATAAAGATGAAAAGATAGATGGCCGACAAGATTAGAGCCAAGAAATAAAGAAAAGAAGATAGATACAAGATAGATGAAGACAAGATAAAGCAAATAGTGTAAAGATATAAATTATTTGCTTAAAAGTCGTAAAGTGTACAGTAGATGCATAGTCATAAGTAAATAGTAGAGTAAATAGTAGACACATTATTAGAGCATCTAGAATAGTAGATTTGCATTGTCTATATATTGATTCATTTGTAAACATTGTAAATCAGGCAAAGCCTAATATAATAAAAGCTTTCAGAAAAACACTCTCATATTTAAAATATTCAATACTTAGATAATGGAGCAATTGAAATCCAATAAGATATTTCAGATATCATAGATAAGCAAGAGGCAAAGGTATATTGTTCAACAAGTATGCAGAACTAATTTCATATATTCCTTAATATCATATATATGATTGAATAAATTTATGTTAGTTATTATGTATTAAAATTATTTGAATCGTGATTTCTAGTTTATTAGCACACTGAAAACAGAGAGAACTTCTATACTATGCCATCCTAATGTTGAAACTGGTAAGGCAAGGAAAGCCATAATAGGGGAGTAAACAAAGTTGAGGCGCTGATAAGAAGGAAGTATCTACTAAAGTACGATGCTAGTAGTGACAGGAGAACATGATAAAAATATAATCTAGTTCATAATGATCTAATATGAATTTAATCAGTTATGAATATGATAGGAAGGAATAATTGAAAACAAAAAAAATGCATAACAAAGGACATGACTACATATATGCATGATGAAATGATAAAAAGCTATGAAACTTTAATCTTATATATACTTAAAGATATAAAGATAATGGACTTAAGAAGAATTATATGGGAAAAAATATTTAATGACGACGAATCAGAAGATATACTAAACCAACAATGGTATGAGATAGACCTACATGGTCTATATTCAGACCCCGAAATATATGATTTAGAAATAGAAGATTCAGATTAAAATGAACTACGAATATTTACAATATTGGACAGAAGTTATGGAAAATATAAAACTACTAGAACAATTAATGGAGAATAATCTATATATGTACCTAAGAACCCAAGATATGTTATATCTAGAATACATCATAAATAATATTAAAGAAATATCAAGATTAAAACTCTTAGCCAAAGAATATTATAATAAAACCTTTAGGTAAAATTAATATATGAATAGATGAATTCCGCACCTCCCAAAAATGGTATCAGAGCATATACAAGATTTAAAGTTCGTGCTTAAATATACGAGCATATACTTTTAGTGACGAAATATAAAAGTTCGTAGCAAAGTTTTGTCCACTATGATTTCCCACCAAAAAAATGGATTGGCGCCAATTATTGAGTACTCTCAGTCACGAATTTAAAGTTACTAGTGACACATTATCTCGTCAATAATGATGTATTTAATTTGTGACAAATTATTTTTTGTCTTAAAATTAATTAATTTTTGAACACAAAATAATTTCGTCTCAAAAAATATGTTGTTACAATAGCGACAAATTAGAGTTTGTAGTTAAATATTCTAAGTTTTAGCTATAAAATTTTTCATTTAATTGTGACATTTATTTTCGTCACTAACAATATAAACAATTGGTGACAATCAGTTTATTGTCTCGAATCAACCTACGATTTAGTGACAACAAAAAATTGTCACAAAATATGTAAGGTGTTAAATAGCGACGACTTAGAATTTGTAGTTGAATAATTCAACTATTTGCTACAAAAAGGTTTCAAGAAGCTTTACTTAGCATGGGTAAGCTTTATGGGGTCTTATTCATGCATTGCACAAGTATGCTTTGAGGGTATTTATGATATGGTCCTCTTTTGTTATGATGATCTATCTAATGAAAATGCTTATGACTTATGCTTTTCCACTATCACAACAAGAATATGAGCATGAATAATGAACCAAAGATACTTCAACGAAGTATTGTAAGTATGTTTTGATATGAGGACTACTTGTATGAAGTATGCTTAACGTGGATTGTTGTTATAAGTTGCTTTCCTTGATATGTTTAACTAAAGGTGAAGGTTCCTTTGTCTATGAGAAATAAGCTAAGGATGAGATCAAAAGAATGATGAATATGAATGAAGACCTAAAGTGACTTGCTTAGCATGGGTGGGATTATGGGGTCTTGTCCATGCATTGCACAATCGTGCCTTGAGGTGACTTAGGAAGTTGTCACGACCCAGGGGTACACCCCAGATGCAACTAGGCGTACTCGACCCCGAAGGGGTCTCATACAAGCATCATAACAATCTTGAACATAAGAACATAGGAAAATTGAGAAGAATTAAAACTTTCATTTACGATCGAAGACATTTCTCATTAAAAAGCAAGTGGAAGACTTTCTAGACTTTTTCTCAAACCAACTAATACTTTGACTACAACATTGGGACTTAGCCCATACAAAAGCTATAACATAAACTAAAAGACATAAAGGGAACATTGTGGGTTTTTTCCTCGAAACTATGAGAACTCACTAAGTCTTCATCTCCAAGCTCCTTACCACATTAAGTCACCAAAATGAACTTACCATTCAACCTTTCCACCTTCATACAATACTCATACATAAGAGACATAAACATTACCTAAGTCATATAATCACATAAGGACCATTATCTAAGGCAACCCTAAGTCATACTTGTGCAATGTATGTGTAGCATCACATACTACTACTCACACTACTCCTTTGAAGCCATCATAGACAAGGCACATACATACTCATTAGTCATGACAGTGAAGTAATTCATAATACAATCCAAGTATAGCATGCATCTTCACATTTAAGCATATAAGAGTCAACATTCTTCATTAGCTTCATTCAGAACACCTTCATTCATTAGACATTAAGTCATCATTCTCATTAGCTTTATCATAAGAGGACATTCATACATTAGCCATTAACACTTAGAGAACTCACTGTGACCCTTTCAAAGCCTGCTCGTGCAATGCATTGATGGCATCCCATACTCTCACCCACACTTCATAGAATTCATCAAGAATCCATAATGCACATTTCACATGATAGGAATAGACACTAACTAACATAGACCATGAGAGCTAAATCATGGAATCCGGTGTCATATGACCCTACACCGAAGAAAGGTGTTCCACTTTCCTAAGGTAGAACTAAGTGTGTTTACTTATGTGGGCACATATTTATGGGATATGAAAGATGTTCATTGGACTTTAAACTAACATTGGGAGAGTCACCATCTTACCATATCCACTCGGTTCTTAGCCTCCATTCCCATAGAGTCGTTCATTCACATTAAATTGTTGTACTTGAGAGGGCCATCAACATTAGACCTACCGACCAAAGGTACATTACACGTGAAAGGGACACCAACATTGGGTCTACTGGTTCAAGGTACATTAAGGATAGCTTATTGACATTCCAAGAAGGGCCACCGACATTAGGTCTACCGATACAAGGTTGATCATTTCACACATGAAAGGGCCACCACCATTAGGTCTACCGTTTCAAGGTTTAACATTACATAGCTCCTAGACTCCTCATGAAAGGCCACCAACATTAGGTCTATTGATCCAAGGTTAAGCCTAGAATACTTTATCATTCATTCATTCATTCATTCATGAAGGCTACCAACATTAGGTCTGCCAATTCATGACATTAAGACATTAAGTCAAGATAAATTCATTATGCAAGAAGAGGATGTCTAAGCCTACCAATTCAAGACATGATCTTACATTCTAGGTCATATTCATCAATACAAGAAATGGATGCCTTATCCTACCAATTCAATATACATTAATCCACATTACTTTCATTTATACAAGAATAGGATGCTATGCCTACCAATCAAAGTAATAACATCATATTATAGAAACCTTCACATTCTATCATCATCATTCATGGGTGTTAATTGAGAATATGCTTTCAATCAATAACACACTTACATTCCAAACATGATCATTATACATTCTTTGAAATCACACACATATACTTTATATCATGATAATGCACATATCCTTCATTTATAGAGGTACAAGGAAGATATCCATCAATTCAATACCACAATATACATAGTAAGTAAACACCTCCATCTTTTAAGTGGATGAATAGATCAAGAACAATTCTACTTCAATATGTAATTTGATCATAACTTCCCCTTCAAGGGTCATGGATCACACTCACCCAAACACCTTAGATAAATACAATTGACAAGAGAAATAACATAATTTCATTATTCTATATCCATATACACATAAACCACCCACATACTTCATAATCAATCAAATCCCAATCACAAATAACAACTTAAGAATTTGGGGAAAAACATGGGTTCTAAGAGAAATTATCTTAATTCATCTTTAAATCCACAATTCATTCATAATTCAATGCAATAAAGCCTTTGGAAATCCTTTAGAATTGAACCCACACATAGATTGAAATCTATGGTTTTTGGGTAACATTGAAGATTTGAAATCACTTTTGAAATTGGCTCATTGAAAGATAGTAAGTCAAGGATTAAGACCACCATACCTTTTATGGAAGAACTCCATAAAAATCCCTTGAAATTTTTTGAGTCTTGACCTTGGAAGCTTGAAGTCTTCACTTCCAATGGATGTTTCCAGAGAGAGAACTTTTGGAGAGGTGGGTTTCTAATTTGAGTGATTTGGAAGAATGACTTTGAAAATGTGTTTTAATACTTTTAAAACCCTTAAAATATCTTAATTAACTAGTAAAAACCGTCCACTAACTTAACACAACTTAAAATGAATTTACCATTAATCCTTCACCTTGGCCGAACCTACTACAGAATTGCAGAGCTGACTCATGAAACCTAACAACGGTCCGTAATTGGGACCACGCTCTGTGATGTTGTGTCGTGGTTTGTGACTGAGGCTAGGTTTTGGGGGCTTGACCTATAGGGCGTGGACCCCTTCTGTACGCTACCCTCATTTTGGCAACTTCAAGGTTTCCTCGGGGTCTTGGGGGTTAGGCTAAGGGTCCTCCTCAAGGACCCCTAGGCTGGTCCTTGGGGAGTCGTACCTTGACGTTTAAACCCTACACCCCTCAACCATGGCTCGGGACAACATTGAACACCCTCAAACCTCATGACAATTCAAAGACACAAAAGTTAGGCTCTAGTTTCACTTATTCGTTTTACGGGTCGTTACATTATCCCCACTTAGGAACATTCGTCTTCGAATGACACTTCAAACAAATTAAGGGGCTAACGACTCAAGAGTAGCAGCCCATCATGCATGTAACATTATAAATGAATGCACAAAACTAGGAGGCTCCACATCAAAAAGCTCAAATATGCTTCATGCAACTCGAGAAAGTAGAAACTACTTCTACTAACTCATTACGCATGAAAACTTCAAAATTTCTCATTACGTTGGAGGAATTACCTTCTCCAACTCATATCATGCTCATCATACATCATTAGGCACATTATGCAATTGCACTCAAAAGCACATTTAGGCATGTTCAACATTATGTAAGTAACTCATACTAAATGCACATTAACATGAGGAACATAATTTATGAAAATTCATTTTCTCATTCAAACTCGAATTCAACAAGAACATGCATATCATAAGGAGACCATGGAAACACATATTCACATATGACTCCAAAACATGAAACAAGCCAAAAAGGAACTCTTAGGCTTATGCTTGAATAGGCATATAAAGAATGAGATAATGATATAGGAACTCTCAACAAACTTACTACTCAACATACTATCCCCTACTTAGGAGTAAACCCAACTAAGGCTTATCATGCACATAACATAGGAACCTTAATCAAGACATTCACAACTTACAAGATACCATCAACACCACAATCTATCATCCCAATCTATCAAGTCACATAGCCATAATTGGCATCACAACCAACCTTCCTCCCTCACACCTTCTAACATACTCCTTTCAAGTGGTCATACCATAAAGACCATCGGATAATGAACAAAAGAGGGACATTATAGAGTTAAACTCTATGGCATGACTTGAAGATTAAAGAAGTAAGACTTTCTTAACACCCAATAGCCTCCTATTCATAATGTCGAGCGCTTCACATTATGAACAAGACCCTACTAGATGTGGTTTGAGACATCCTAAGACCATTCCAGAATCTTGTGCTCTGATACTATGTTTGTCACGATATGGGGGTACACCTTGGATACAACACGGTGTACTCAACTCTGAAGGGGTCTCATACAAGACTCATAGCATTCTTGAACATAGAAACATAGGAAAATAGAGAAGAATTAGAACTTTCATTAACAATCAAAGATATTTTTCATTAAAAAGCAAACGGAAGACTTTCTAGACTTTCTCTCAAACCAACTAATACTTTCACTACAACATTGGGACTTAGCCCACAAAAAAGCTTCAACATAAACTAAAAGACAAAAATGGAACATAATGGGTTTTGTCCTCGAAACTATGAGGACTCACCAAGTCTTCATCCCCAAACTGCTTAGAAACCTATTCTTCAAGCATAGAACACCAATATCTCCAAACCCTACACTATGGTAAAAATGGAGAAATATGGGTTAGCACAATTAAGTACGAAGTATGGAAGTCATGCAAAAACCATTCTTAAAATGAACATTTTATTTGAAAGTCATGTTTGTATGCAATTTTGATAAAACTTCATGATCATAAACATACGAGGCATAATATTCAAACACAACTAACATACAAGTCAATTCTCACATTACACCTAAATCAACATATAAACCTTTGCCTTCACATTAGAACATAGTCAACATAAAGACCATTACCTTCACATTAAGCCTTCACCTCATGTAACCCTCATGCTATACCTTGTCCAATGTATGGATAGTGTTCCACACCACCATCCACACCAACGTACCACATTAAAGTCACAAAAAGTGAACTTACCTTTCAACCTTTCCACCTTCATACAATACTCATACATAAGAGACATAAACATTACCTAAGTTATATTATCACATAAGGACCATCTTCAAAGGCAACCCTAAGTCATACTTGTGCAATGTATGAGTAGCATCTCATACTTCTACTCACACTAAGTACTCCTTTGAAGCCACTATAAACAAGTCACATTTATACTCATTAGTCATGACAATGAAGTAACTCATAATACAATCCAAATATACCATGTATCTTCACATTTAAGCATAGAAGAGTCAACATTCTTCATTAGCTTCATTTATAACAACTTCATTCATTAGACACTAGGTCATCATTCTCATTAGCTTTATCATAAGAGGACATTCAAACATTAGCCATTAAGATTTAGAGAACTCACTATGATCCTCTGAAAGCCTATTCGTGCAATGCATTAATGGCATCCCATACTACCACCCACACTTCATAGAACTCATCAAGAAACCATAATGCACATCTCACATGATGGGAACATACATTAACCAACATAGACCATCAGAGCTAAATCATGGAATCTGGTTTCATGTGAACCTACACTGAAGAAAGTTGCTCCACTTGCCTAAGGTAGAATTAAGTGTGTTTTACTTATATGGGCACATAGTTATGGGATAAGAAATATGTTCATTGGAGTCTAACCTGACATTAGGAGAGTCACCATCTTACCATATATACTCGGTGATTAGCTTCCATTCCCATAGAGTAGTTCATTCACATTACATTGTTGTACTTAAGAGGGCCACCAACATTAGGCCTACTGACCCAAGGTACATTACACATGTAAGGGACACCAACATTAGGTCTACCGGTTCAAGTTACATTAAGGATAGCTCATTTAATTTCCAAGAAGAGCAACCAACATTAGGTCTACCGATACAAGGTTGATCATTTCCACATGAAAGGGCCACCACCATTAGGTCTACCGTTTCAAGGTTTAACATCACATTAGCTCCTAGACTCCTCATGAAAGGCCACCAAAATTAAGTCTACTGATCCAAGGTTTAGCATAGAATACTTTATCATTCATTCATGAAAGGCTACCAACATTAGGTCTACTAATTGAAGACATTAAGTTAAGATACATTCATTATGCAAAAACAGGATGCTAAGCCTACCAATTCAAGACATGATCTTACATTCAAGGTCACATTCATCTATACAAGAAAAAGATGTGTTAGCCTACCAATTCAAGATAAATTAATCCACATTACTTTCATTTATACAAGAACAGGATGCATAAGCCTACCAATCCAAGTAATAACTTCACATTATAGAAACCCTTCACATTCTATCATCATTATTCATGGGTATTAATTGAGAATATGCTTTCAATCAATAACACACTTATATTTGAAACATGATCATTGTACATTCATTGAAATCACACACATATAGTTTACATCGTGATCATACATAGACCCTTCATATATAGAGGTACAAGGAAGATTTCCATCAATTCAATACCACAATATACATAGTAACTAATCACTTCAACCTTTCAAGTGGATCAATAGATCAAGCACAATTCTAATTCAATATGTAATTTGATCATAACTTCCCCTTCAAGGGTCATGGATCACATTCACCAACACACCTTAGATCAATACAATTTACAAGATAAATAACAAAATTTGAACATTATATATCCATATACACATAAACCACCCACATACTTCATAATAAATCAAATCCCAATCACAAATCACAACTTAAGAATTTTGGGGAAGACATGGGTTATAAAAATAAATAATATTAATTCATCCTTAGATGCACATCACATTCATAATTTAATGGAATAAAGCGTTTGGAAATCATTTAGAATCGAACACATGCATAGATTGAAATCTAGGGTTTTTGGGTAAACATTGAAGATTTGGAATCACTTTTGAAATTGGCTCCTTGAAAGATAATAAGTCAAGGATGAAGACTACCATACCTTTTATGGAAGAACTCCATCAAAATCCCTTGAAAAACTTGAAGTCTTGACCTTGGAAGCTTGAAGTCTTCACCTCCAATGGAGGTTTCTAGAGAGAACTTTTGGAGAGGTGGGTTTCTAATTTGAGTGATTTGGAAGATTGACTTTCAAAATGTGTTTTAATACTTTAAAACCCCTTAAAGTATCTTAATTAACCAATAAAAACCGTCCACCAACTTAACTCAACTTAAAATGAATTTACCATTATGCCCTTACCTTGGCAGAACCTACTGCCGAATTGCAGAGGTGCCTCACGAAACCCAACCACGCTCCATGCTGCTGAGTCATGGTTCGTGATTGAGGCTAGTTTTTGGGGGATTGACCTACCGAGGCCATCCATGGGGCGTGGATGGACATACGGGGAATGGACCCCTTCCGTAGGTCACCCTCATTTTGGCAACTTCAAGGTTTTCTTGAGGTCTTGGGGAGTCGTACCTTGACGTGTAACCCCTAAACTCCACAACCATGGTTCAGGACAACATTAAACACCCTCAAACCTTATGACAACTCAAAGACACACAAGTTAGACTCTAATTTCACTTATTCGTGTTACGGGTCATTACAAAATTATTTCGCTTATGTTATGACGAATTAGATGCATTGATTATGCCTATGACTATGTTGTTATTACTTTTTCTTATAGCCTATGTCTTATGATGATGTCTCTTATGCTTATGACTTATGTTATTGTCTCTCATGATTTTGGTTTATGTCTTATGTCGAATAATGTCTTTATTATGCTTATCTTGATGATTATGCTAGCCATCATATTTAGTACATGTTTGTACTAACACATATTCTTTCCTACATTCTTATCAAATGTAGTGTCACGACCCGAGTCTACACCCTAGACGTGGCTAGAACTCAAGAACCATTGTTGGTTCCCAAGTGAACCCTCATCCAGCTAGCTGACTACAAGAGGAAGACTAACTTAAGCATACAAAGCTAAAAAAAACTGAATAAAAATTCATGAAACTTAAATAAAAATCTTTAAATCAAAAGGAAACTCTGAATAATATGATATATTCAACTCGCCCCAAGATAGGCAACTTAAGTTTTAAAAACATTTAACCAAAAAAAATGAACTGACTTCTAAAACTCTACTGTCTATCTATAAATCCCTTAACTGACAAAGATGGAAGTCGGGACAAGATCCATCACATCTTGACAAAACTAAAAAGTAAATGAAATCCTCCGAAAGCAAAGAGGCTCACCATAGCTAACTTGAACTCCATGTGGTATCAACGAAGCTCCTGTTGATGACCCTGAATACCTGTATCTGCATCATGAAAGGATGCAGGCCAAATGGCTCAGTACGTGGAATGTATGAGCATGTAAGGGGAATTCTAAAGCATAAACATAAGCTTGAACTTGATAAAAAGGAAACATACTTACCACTTTAGAAACACACTAAACTCAACTCAACTCAAGAATAAGATACTTAACTCAAGGATTAGATACTAAACTTCAAAGATATGGTACTCGACTTTGGGTACTCAACTCAAGATACTCAACTTATGCAATATATGGAAAGTTTTTAAAACAATAGAAAACAACTTAGTGTATTGAAGATTACAATAACAACTCAATTTATATGTAATAAAATATAATGTAACTCTGTGGGAGTTTCTCTAACCGACAACCACCACTATGATCCTAAGTGGTGATACAACGTCTTGCCCACGCTGCCAGAACTACCCTATACGTTGCCATCATATAGGACTCCTTAACTCAGTGGATCCACTAGTCTATGCCAAAAAGTACTAAAGAGTCATCAGAAGAGTATGATCTTTTCTACCTATGATGGCTACATGGTTCATGGAGACTTGAGTTATTATGAACTCGTGTCCCCATATCGGTGCTTGATATACCGTGAGTTTACGGTATTTCTAATATATTTCACTTACAAGTTGTGTGTGTCTAGGGCCTTTTTATATTGTGTTTTTATGGTTTTTATCATGTTTTGCAGGAAAGGTGTTCAGGCGCGAAAGTTTAGAGACAGCTGAAGGAAATGTAGAAAAAAGGCATCTACGGAGGTGATCTACGGACCGTAGTCCATCCACGGTCTGTAGGTTATGAACGTAGATCAACAGGCATGCTATTGAGGACAAATCAGGGAAGTCTGACCGAGTGTGGAACCACGGTGCCCATTGACGGTCCGTAGATTGATCTACGGACCGTACTGTTGATCCATAGAGTGAGACTGTGAGGGTTCCAGTACCTGATTTTTGAAGATTCTAAGTATGGAGCTACAGAGGGGATTGATGGACCATAGGTCGATCTACAGTCCGTATTGCTGGTCCGTCGTTTGCTTCAGAGAAGCTGAGTTTTGGAAGCTGAAATATTTTCTAAGTCTCGAGTGACGGAAAGGACTTACGGACCGTAGATCCTCGACGTTCCGTAAGTCGGTCTCGTGGATTGAAGACGCGTACCAGAACAAAATTTTCCTTAATTTGTTTCCTTTTTTATTTAGGATTTGTTTTCTATAAATAGGACATGTAAACCTCGTTTTTTGGGGTTAGACACTATTATTCTATTTTTGCTTTGTTACTTTGGAGATTAATTTGCAACTCTAGCAATTATTGATTTGCCAAGTTCGTTTTGAAGATTTTGGCTTTGCAATTCAAGTTAATTTTTTGGATTTATTATTCTCTTTACGTAAGTTCATGATTTCTTCATCTACAATTATGAATTGTGTTCTTGCCAATATGAGTAACTAAATCCACAACTAGGGTTGTGGGAACCATGATCGATTAACAAAGTATGAATAGTAAATAAGCAATCCTTGACTAGTATTTTGCATGCATTGATAATTCTTTCGTTTAGAAGTCTTTTTAACGGTGGCCAACGTTCGAACTCACCTTGTTACTACTTGCCGGACCAAGGAGGTAATTAACAAGAAAATAATTATCAATATAGATTTGGTGTGATACTATCTAATAGGCTAGTGTCGATTGGTGCGAAGTAATAACAAAGCAAAACATCAATTATGATGTCTAATATGAGGTAAAGGTAAGGGTTAGTAAATTATACACACGTAGCCGGACCAAAGTGCGGGGTGAAATTCTCTAGATGCCGGACCAAGGATTTAGAGATACCTAACTTATCACTTTGCATGTAATACACTAGAAAAGGATTGCTATTACTAGGATTACTGCGTTATGAGATTTTGGGGAACACGTATACCCTAGTTCTTTCTCTTATCTTGATAACAACCAAAGTTGAGTTTAATTATTGATTACTTATTAAGTTCTTACTATTTGTTTCACAGAAGCACAACCCCCCTTTTATTACCTGCTTCTGGAAATAATTTGACTAATTAAATATAATTATTGGTTAAAAGTAAAGTCTAAACCATTTTCCTCGTGGGATCGATCCCAACCTACAAGTTGGGTTCTTTACTTGATAACGATCGCTTATGCTTCTGAAAGGAGGTGTAATTTGAGCGTATCAAATTTTGGCGCCGCTGCCGGGGAATTCTGGCTTTTAGATTTAGTTTTAACTACAATATTGAACGTTAGTCAAATTTTTCCTAATTTTACTTTTTTTTCTTTGTTTTTGTTTCTCTCAGGTTCCGACTCTAGTGTATGCCAAGTACACGGAGCCAAGGCGAACAATTTACTCCGTACGATCCAGAGTTGAACAAAACTTTGCGAAGAATGAACAATCAAGGACTTCCAGTTCATCATATCGGAGGAAATCTAGATGAAGCAGTTGAGTTACAGCAGCCAAGAGTAGTTGGTGGGGAAAACTGGGGTCTAGCTGAAAATCAATTGGGAGATGCAGTGAGAGTGCATGGTCCACCAGGCCCACAATACCATGACAACTATCGGGGCAACATCGACATAGCAGACTCCAATGGACCCATCGTCCTACCTCCTCTACCTCGAGGGCACACATTTGGGGTGACTAGTAGTTTGATGCAGATGCTTACTGCAAGAGGCCTATTTTCTGGATCGCCATCGGAGGATCCACATGCTCACTTGGCCAAGCTAAGGGTGGTTTGCAAAAGTTGTGTAGGTAGACCAGACTTGGATATGAATGTCATTGGATTACGAGTGTTCCCTCTGTCACTGACAGGCGATGCTGCAGTATGGTTCACTGAGCTTCTTTATAACTCAATTTTCACATGGGACCAACTAGCAGAGGTGTTTAAAGCAAAGTACTATCCAGTATATAAGAAGCTCAATCACAAAGATAGGGTCAACAACTTTGTGGCATTACCTGGAGAGTCTGTGAGTAGCTCTTGTGACAGATTCACTGCTTTCGTAAGAAGTGTCCCAAATCACCGTATTGACAATGAGTCACTGAAGGAATATTTCTATCGAGGACAGGATGATAACAATAAAGCAGTACTTTACACTATTGCTGGAGGTTCATATGGTGATTGTACATATGCACAAATTGCTGAAAAATTGGAGAGGATCTCTTGCAGCAATAAAGCGTGGAGCGCTAGGAGGTCAGATACTTGGAGAAACACATTTGCTGTTCATAATGCTACTGTTAACTCTGCAGATGATATTCGTGAGGAGATGGCTCAGATGAGGACAGAGTTGGGGTTGGTATTGAAGCATGTGAGTGGAGGAACAGAAAAGGTAAATGCTATAAACTACTTAACTAGAACTCCACCACCAGTTAAGGAGTGTTACTATGAAGAGGGCACTAATGGGGTGAACGATCAGACGGGGGGTTTCCGACCAAACGCCCAAGGATCCAACACGGAAAATTGGCGCCAAGGTCAAGGGAACCAAGGTCGGAAATATGGAAACTACAATCGCGAGGGTCACTATGTCCGAGACGGGAACTTCAATCGCGACAATAACTACAATCGGAACAGCTATGGCAACAGAAACGATCGGGTTGTACCCTATGTTCCCCCTCAAAATAGGGAATCTGGTGTTAGGGAAGCTAGAGGTAATATGACGCGTATTGAAGATATGCTGCAGAAGATGATGAGAATGTTTGATGCGACTGATGAGAATGTGAAGGAGATGAGAAACGACTTATTTGGTATTGGTCAAAAGGTTGACGCCCATGCAGTGTCAATAAAGCATCTAGAGCGGCAGATGACGTAGTTGTCCACTACAGTGAACCCGTGTAAACCTTGCACTCTTCCTAGCAACACCATCCAGAATCCAAAGAATGATGGTCATTGTATGGCAATTACTACTCGAGGAGGTAAGCAAACCATTGATCCACCTATGCCGTCTATGGAGAAAGTTGAGATCCGAAAAGAAGATGATGTGATAAAGGGTAGATCAGATGCTGAGAAAGCAACAGAGCAAGAGGTGGAGATATCTCAGAAAGTGGTTCCTATACCTAGACCTCCACCACCTTTTCCACAGAGGTTAGTGAAGAAGACTGAAGATGGTGAATATCGCAGGTTTATCACTATGTTGAAGCAGCTTTCTATCAAAGTCCCTTTGATCGAAGCCTTGGAGCAAATGCCTGGATATGCAATGTTCATGAAAGATATGGTGACAAAGAAAAGGTCTGTGAGTTTTGAAGATGATGATAGATTGCAGCATTGTTGTGCTATTGCTACAAGATCTCTGGTGCAGAAGAAGGAAGACCCTGATGCTTTCACGATTCCATGTACTATAGGGTTATTACACTTTGCTAAGGCATTGTGTGATCTTGGTGCTAGCATAAACCTCATGCCTTTATCTATTTATAAGAAGTTGGGTCTGGGGGATCCAAAGCCCACCGCAATGCGGTTACTAATGGCTGATCGGACTGTGAAGAGGCCCATAGGTGTGCTCCATGATGTGCTAGTGAAAGTAGAGTCTTTCATCTTTCCATCGGATTTTGTGATTCTTGACTGTAAGGTTGATTTCGAGGTCCCCATCATCCCTGGGATACCATTTGTTGCCACGTGGCGTGCATTGGTTGATATGGAAAAGGGACAGATGAAGTTCAAACTGAATAATGAAAAAGCAACTTTCAATATCTGTAGGTCCATGAAGCAGAATGGTGAGCTCCAAATAGTTTCTGCTATAACTTACAGAGTGGAGAGTGGGTCAGAAGTGCAACTTGAAGAGCGATTAGGTGTTGAGGCACTAGCAGCAGTCATGATGAATTTTGGTAGTGATGGTATTGAAGAGTATGATGAGTTAGTAGCCACACTTGATAAGTGTGAATACCGGTCCAAACCAAAGAAGTATGAGCTAGACATGAAGAATCGTGATTCCCCACCCACAAGACCATCTATTGTGGAGGCACCGAAATTGGAGCTGAAAGCTCTACCACCGCACTTGAGGTATATATATTTAGGCGAAGAGAATACTTTGCCGGTCATCATTGCAGCAGATTTGAATGCGAGGCAAGTAGAGTGTTTGGTGACTGTATTAAAGAGGTTCAAGTGAGCGATTGGGTGGATCGACACTGTCCCAGGCTCCTCTTCTCAGGCAGCTAGTGTTGCTCCTAGTTCTTCCTGGTCCACACCACAGTTAGGAGCGACGGTTGTCCCGATGGCCAGAGTACAAAAGTTAGAGGCGCAGATGGCCACACTGCTACATCACATCCAGTCATGGATGCAAAAGTCGATTGCCGAGTTCGAGGCTAGAATGGAGCGCAGGATGGAGGGGGTGATGGACCGTAAGGTCCTGGCGGTTAATAAATGGATTGACGCCTTTGAGTTGCATGTCCTCGAGCAATCAGCTCCAGCCACAGACTTATCTGCTTTGCAAGCTGACATAGCCAGCCTCCGGACTGATGTTGATGCCATTCTTGCTGCACTTTCAGTTGAGACTCAGGCTGCCCCTACTGTGTTGGCTGATGATACAGTGCTAGATGCTCTATTCAGTGGCATCGCCGAGGAGGGGCCTGCACCGACATATGCCAAGGGCAAGCGGCATCGCTCTCATCGCACGGAGGAAGAGAAAGCTCAGAAAAGACAGCGTCGGCAGGAGAAGGAGGCTAGGAATGCTTCGATTGCAGAAGAAGAGTTGCGCCAACAGAGGGTGCGTGAGAGAGCTGTAGGGGCATCGAGCTCTACCCCTGTTGCAGAGGTTCAGCCTATTTTAAGGGGCGTCCTGAGCACCACTGATGGTGTGGAGCGTTTGATAGAGAGCACTACTGAGGGTGCTAGGATTGCTGAGGTGGGCACTACTAAGGGTACCCCTACTGATGTTCCATAGGGCTCCGGGAAACCGGACCCCCCTGCTTGTTGATGATTCGCCGGCGCTTTGCGCCACAGGTTTACTTCACCCAAATCCATTTTCTTTTACCGTTTATGCATGCATTGTGGACAATTTCATCTACTTTTGTTGGGGGTGGGGTAAATGAATTGTGAGTGATAGGGTGAAGTCTGAGTAACCCAACTCATGAATCCTCTCTTGTGGTTTTCTTGCATGTGTTCTTTTCCCCCAAGAGATTGTTTAATTTTTTTGTTGAACCGGCATGTCTTAGGATCGTAGGTGTAGAAGCATGATACATAATGAAGCATGATGGCTTATAAAAATGATACCCGTCAGATTCTGGGTTGTATGCTAGAAGTAGGCTACGATTAGTTGATTGTGTTGGCTCTAAGTATGACATAGTAACAATCGACCAAATGACATAACTAGACCTGAAACTTGAACTGGGTAAACTGATAATCTGATAATGAAACTATGTGCCAAGAGTGAGTGAGAATCATTGACTGTTCAAACGGTTTTTATGCAAAACTAGAACTTGCCCAGTTAGTCCTGCTAAGACAATTCAATCTAGAGGATAGGAAGTAATCATAGGCCATTGTTCTGAAAATCTACAAATTGCCTAGAAAGATTCAACCAAATGAAATAACTGTCCCCTTTGATCCAACTTTGAGCCTAAAAACAAACCATTTCTTTCTAAAACCCCGAACTCACTTTCCCATAATCTAGTATGTTGGCCCCAGTCCATCCTTGGACATGTGCACTTTTACTTTGGCCAAAAGTCTAAGTTGAGGGTGGCTAATGTAAAAACTATCTTCAATCTTTGCCCTGACCTGATACCGGGTATTGTGCACCTCAACAAACGGAAAATCCATAATTTGAGGGTGGCTATGAAAGAGGAAACTGAAAGAAAAATGGGTATGAAAAGAGGAAAAAAAAATTAAAAAATTAAAAAAAGAGAAGAAGAGGAAAACGTGGGCAAAGGATGTGACTTGGGAAAAGCGAAAGGAACAATAAGGTAAAAAGAAAATGAGCTACAAAGTCTAAAGTCACGTCCGTGGTTGAAGAAAATCAAGGGAAGAAGGTAATGCAATAATATGACAAAAATAGGGCAAAAAGAGGTTAAAAGCCTAATGTAATGACAAGGAGGGCAGAAAGTCACTAAGCAGTACCCAAATGTACCACACTTGACCCTGAGTCTACGTTACAAGCCAATAAAGTCCTATAGTGATCCTAGAGTCTAGTTTGGAGAGTCTAAGCAGTGAAAATAAGGGCAAGCTTATGGCAGTAAGCATTAACTGTATTTGAAATTACTTCTGAGCGTGAGTGTTGAATAAATCCTTGTACCATGAATGAATTTAAATGTTTGTGAGAAGAGGATTTCGTTTGACGTAAGGGCATTAGTTACATCGTCGGAAAGTTGGTACCTGGGTGACAGTGAGAAGGTGTCTGTTGTGTGTCAGTGGGTTGGTCTGTTTTATGATGTGATCCACATGAGTTGGCTTGTCGAGTCTAAGAGAACGAATGTACACCCGAACAATGAGGAGGTGGAGAGCCATGTGATTGCTTGAGTTAGAAATGCTTGCTTCTATACAAGTGTCGTTTAGAGTTCCAGTGCGTCACTTGAGGACAAACAACGAATTTAAGTTGAGGGTGTTGATATACCGTGAGTTTACGGTATTTCTAATACATTTCACTTACAAGTTGTGTGTGTCTAGGCCCTTTTTTATATTGTGTTTTTATGGTTTTTATCATGTTTTGCAGGAAAGGTGTTCAGGCACGAAAGTTTAGAGACAGCTGAAGGAAATGTAGAAAAGAGGCATCTATGGAGGTGATCTACAGACCGTAGATCCATCCATGGTCCGTAGGTTATGAACGTAGATCAGCAGGCATGCTATTGAGGATAAAGCAGGGAAGTCTGACCAAGTGTGGAACCACGGTGCCCATTGACGGTCCGTAGATTGATCTACAGACTGTACTGTTGATCCGTAGAGTAAGACTGCGAGGGTTCCAGTACCTGATTTTTGAAGATTCTAAGTATGGAGCTACGGAGGGGATTGACGGACCGTAGGTCGATCTACGGTCCGTACTGCTGGTCCGTAGTTTGCTTCAGAGAAGCTGAGTTTTGGAAGCTGAAATATTTTCTAAGTCTCAAGTGACGGAAGGGACTTACGGACTGTAGATCCATCGACGGTCCATAAGTCGGTCTCGTGGATTGAAGACGCATACCTGAACAAAACTTTCATTAATTTGTTACTTTTTTTATTTAGGATTTGTTTTCTATAAATAGGACATGTAAATCTCATTTTTAGGGGTTAGACACTATTATTCTATTTTTGCTTTGTAACTTTGGAGATTAATTTGCAACTCTAGCAATTATTGATTTCCCAAGTTCGTTTTGAAGATTTCTGCTTTGCAATTCAAGTTAATTTTTTGGGTTTATTATTCCCTTTACGTAAGTTCATGATTTCTTCATCTACAATTATGAATTGTGTTCTTGCCAATATGAGTAACTAAATCCACAACTAGGGTTGTGGGAACCATGATCGATTAACAAAGTATGAATAGTAAGTAAGCAATCCTTGACTAGTATTTTGCATGCATTGATAATTCTTTCGTTTAGAAGTCTTTTTAACGGTGGCCAACGTTAGAACTCGCCTTGTTACCACTTGCCGGACCAAGGAAGTAATTAACAAGAAAAGAATTATCAACATAGATTTAATGTGATACTATCTAATAGGCTAGTGTCGATTGGTGCGAAGTAATGACTAAGCCAAACATCGATTATGATGTCTAATATGAGGTAAAGGTAAGGGTTAGTAAATTATACACACATAGCCAGACCAAGGTGCGGGGTGAAATTCTCTAGATGCCGGACCAAGGATTTAGAGATACCTAACTTATCACTTTGCATGTAATACAGTAGAAAAGGATTGCTATTACTAGGATTACTGCGTTATGAGATTGTGGGGAACATGTATACCCTAGTTCTTTCTCTTATCTTGATAACAACCAAAGTTGAGTTTAATTATTGATTACTTATTAAGTTCTTACTATTTGTTTCACACAAGCACAACCCCCCTTTTATTACCTGTTTCTGGAAATAATTTGGCTAATTGAATATAATTGTTGGTTAAAAGTAAAGTCTAAACAAGTTGGGTTCTTTACTTGGTAACGATCGCTTATGCTTCTGAAAGGAGGTGTAATTTGAGCGTATCAGTGCTCAATACTATTCCCAAAATATACTCAGCTCATATGTTTTAAAAAACATAACTCTTTCTTTGGTTTCAGATAATTGCTCAAACTACCGTCTTAAAAGAGGTAACTGTTCTTGACAACTCTTTCTAAAAAACATATCAAAATCATGTTTTAATATGATCATTTATGACTCAGGGAGTCATACTATTGAAACATTGATGGTATATCTAGATACCATACTTCTTAAACATTGATGACATAATCGATTGTCATATTAATCATGTTTTAGAAATTCTTCTCAAAACTCATCCTTTTCTTAAAAGAGGTAGTACTCAAACTGCTTAAAACTCTTTCGGAAATCTCAGTTTCCTCTCATCTTAAATGTGAAAAATTTATCCTTGGGAATACATAGTTCCCATATATCACTTTCAAGAAAATGAACTCAACTTTACTCTTTCTCAACTCAATGCTCAAGTCTTTAAAACAAGTTTTATAACAATTTGTAAAAAGACTTCTTAAAATAAGGTTCATGCTGAATTATGGACGTGAACGACTCAATTTAAGGTTTTAAATAACTATGCATAGAACTCAATACTTGGAACTCAACAACTCCAGAACTCAAGGAGTCAATGATATTACTCATTTCAAGAATACTCAACTTAAAGGGTTCATGCGGAATTATGAGCATGAACTACTCAACTCAAGGACTCAAAATATCAATAAGGAACTCATGTATACGACTCATCTCATTCTCATACTTACTTACTCAAAACAAAAGTCAAATCGATGATTGATCTCGAAGGACTCACAATTTAACTCAAAGGCTTTCTTGAACTCTACTCTTAACTCTCTCTTGAATTTGAATTATGAAATCAAGAGTTATGATTCATGATATGAAGGATCTCAATAAAAATATAGCAATTCGATAATTAGGAATAGAACTTTTAAGAGAAACATGAACTCGCGAACTCAAAATCAACTTATCTCTAGAATACTCAAATCTAGGAAAAGAATCCTAGATTTCTCTTTCACTAATTTAAAAGAAGATGTAGGGTGTGAGGATGAACTAGTCCAACACTATGATAGCCTTACATACTTGGAAAAAAAAATAGAATCTTGAAGAGAAACTTGATTAGAAGTCTTGAAACCATAGCTTAAAGGTAAACGATCAAGAAGACCTTTCTTGAGATTCTTGAATTAGTTTTCTTGAAATCTCAATGGCCAAGAATTATGATTTTCATTAGGGTTTTACCGTAGGGTTTGAGAGAGAGGAGAATGATGGACTAAAACATCAAAATTTGATTGGTTTGAGTCTTTTATTAGTCAAGAAATCCGTTTAGGGTTTTCTTGGAGGTAAAAAACAAAAAAAACACTTTTTAATGTTTTCTCGTCGGCTAATTCGTAACAACATTGTATAGGCTATTAAAATAATCATTACTTTTTACTCAGAAATTCAATTGACGCAAAATTGGTGGCGTTGTGAAGTAGATTCAAATACCTTTAATTAGATAGGTTATGGCTCATGTAACTCTTTATATTTTTAGAGATATGGTTGTTTGAAGTTGACTCAAGTAGAATCTTACATCAAAACATAATCGATAAGAAAACTTCAAGAACACTTATCAACAACTCATCAAGAACTTAAATCCTTAAATCTCAAGAATGAAATTTTGCTGAATAAATTATGATTGAAGTGTGGGTGAACAAACACAACACTGTGGAATCTTACATACCTCAAAGAACTAGGTTCTTGGTGAAATCTTGAATTTCTTGAACGAATGCTTGAAACTTTGAACTTTTTCTCCTCTTGAATCTTCTCTTTAACCCTAAGCGCTTTTGGGGATGAATGAAACTAATTTTAATCAGTTTAGACTCCTAAAACCTTACTAAAAATGCTTAAATCTGATTAGGTAAGGAAAAGACCAAAATATCCCTCATATTTTTAGGTAACTTTCCTTAATTTGATAGCTCAACTTCAAAAGGGGATATCTCACTCATCCAACCTCGAAACATAGAAAACTTGGCGGTGTTGGAAATATTATTTAAAGATCTTTCATTATCTATCTTTAATCCCACCTAAATCATCCTGTACTGAGAGTTATGGTCGTCTTAAGTTGACCCAAAACTCATAACTTAAGCATAACTTTCAAAATTTCAGATTTTGCTATTTCCAATTTAGTTCTTTTTGGAATTCAAGGTGCTACATCTAGTGACCTTAACACTTAATAAATTTTTAATTCCTTGGCAAAATATTACTCACTACGAAGAATGGTTCGAGTCTTAGTTTGAAAAATTCTCTAGGATGTTACATGTAGGGTTCGGAGAGATTAACTTCCATCCTCGTGGCTAGGTTCATAGTAGATCAAGAAGATAAGTTTTGGTGAGTCCTCATAACATCGAGGACTTGATCACCCTTTCCTTTTATGTCTTTCTTTTATGATTAGACTTTTGTATGGGTTGTATCCCTAACTATCTTTCAACTATTAGATGGTTTGAGACAAGTGTAATAGACTTTCGCTCCGTTTTATGAGACTTTGGTTGTATGGGAAAATGTTTTAAATTTCCGTACTTTTCTATTATCTTATGTTGTGATACGCTAAGTGGCTTACATGGAGTCCTTCGAGGTTCTATTTGCCATGTTACATCTAAGGGGTACCCGTGGGTCGTAACAAAATTGGTAATCAGAGCACAAAGTTTAGAATGGTTCTAGGATGTCTCAAACCACGTGTAGTAGAGTCTTGTTCATAATTGTTAAGCGCGTCACATTTATGAATGAGAGACTATTAGATGTTTAGGAAATTCCATTTCTTCATTCTCTAAGTCGTGCCATAGAGTTTAACTCTATTAGGTCTTTCTCTAACCCGTGCCAAATGGTTTACAAGATATGACTACTACAAGGGCTAACGTTAGAAGGAATGAAGAAGATAATATAGATGAAGAAGTTCCTCCCAAAGTTCCTCCTCAAACTTCAACTGACCCTTTGGAATAGAAAGTAACAAATGAGAAGTTTAGGTTTGGTTTTCAAATGTTGACTCAGGCTGGGATAGAAACTGTAGAATTTTATGGGTCAAAGATAGATGAAGAGCCTCAAGACTTTATAAAAGAGGTCTCTGTAACACCCCGTATCTTAAAGTAGACCAGATTTCATATTTTCAGAAGTTGCAGGTGCAACCAACTATCGCCACCCATGGATCGTGATCTGACCTACGGCCTTTGTTGTTTGTCCGTGGTTCACAACTGCAATCCCTCCCCAAACCCAGCTCAGAAAATAAGTTAAGTCTCAATCCACGGACAAACCCACAATCCGTAGGCCAGAACATGGTTAGTGGTATGTGTTCGTAGATCGAGGCCCTCTTTACCCAACCTCTGACACGAACTAAGGCAGACCAACACAAACTGTCTTTAGATCCACGATCCGTAGGTCTGATCGTTAGTGAAGGTCAGCAAGCAGTTAGGGGGAAATTGCTGATTGGGTCAACTTCAAATGGTCATAAATCTTAAGAAAAAAAAAATTATGTCACATGACCTATGATATGATAGATAATTGAATCCTCTTTCCAACACCACCGAGTTTGCTATAATTCGACCTTCGAGTAAAAAGCTATTCTCATTTTAGTGAAGCCATGTTGGGAAGACTTGACCTACGACCCCAATCTTCGGACCGTAGGTTGACCTACAACCTGTACGTCCCGTCCATCGATCACTTCGACAACAGTTAAGTTAGGGATCTTTTGGACTTTTCCTATTTCGTTGGACCTCTAAGCTACGTCGTTTAGACCATAAATTTTGAGGTTTTAGCCAGTTTAAGCCTAGAAACACAACTAGAACTTACCTAAGTCAAATCATTAATCAAAACCTAAAAAAATAGAAGCAAGAGAGAAGAAAAAGTCGACCAGCCCTAGCTCCAAGAACACAACAAATTTTCTTCAGTTCCAGCCTAGAAATCAAAGGATTTCTCCGTTAAATTCGTCACCAGGTATGTGGGATTTCACTAGTGGCTTCCTTTCACCCATTAGGTTCCTAGTTTTCAGTCAATTTCTTGATTCCCTTATTCTGACTTAACCTAGGGTTTCTTGAATGTTAGAATTATTGGGTTCTTAGCTGTTAGAATGATCCAAATCAGATTAGTATGTTAATATTTAGTTTATGGCAGGAATTCCAGAACCCTAGCTATATATTTCTTTAGTTCTTGAATTACACATGCTATGTCAGATATTTCAGTTATCAGTTATACATGCCACAATTATTAATTCATCAATATTAGTTAATTGTTGAATACTAAGTTTGCATGTTCAATTTGAGCTATCCAGTAACTTACAAAAATTCAGTCATAATGTGTTAATTACTTCATCTATTGGGAGTAGCATAATATCAAGTTGGACTAGGGTTCAGCGTATCTAAATAGTCCAGAACTACGAGCCACGTAGGTTGAAAGTCCCCTCTGTGGGCATTATTTTAGTGATCACGCCAGCATGCCTCTATACCTCTGGCAGGGTATATTAGGTCCTCTCGGTAGGGCGTATACATCGGACTCCACATTTAGCTCATGTGGTTTTACTATCTGTTATTAGTAGCTCCCATAGTTCAGTCAGATTCTGTTGCATTGACCATGTATCAGTATATTCAGTATTCAGTCTCAACATCTTATAAATTGGTCATTGCATTAAGTTAGCTTAGTATTCAGTATCTATATCATGTTCAGATTATATCATTGCTTATTTGCTTTGTTCAGTTATATGTTGTTTCAGCTTTACTCTATCCTGCATTCTCAGTACCTTTCAAGTACTGGCGCATACGTTGGCTACATCTTACCATGATATAGGTTCAGGTTCTCAGCATCCAAATCACGCTTAGATTGCTTCCCGATCTTCAGTCAGCAGAATCAGTGGTGAGTCCTCATTCTTCGAGGACAATAGTCATGAGTTTCTTTCCAGTAGTTTTGGTTGTTTAGTTTCAGTTTTGCTAGACTTTGTTGGGGCATGTCCAAACATTTCTAGTCAGTTTAGAGGTTATTTTCAGACATGTTAGATTTAGCTTGGTTATGAGTTAATATTTTCTTTGTATTAAACTCTTTAGTGTTTATTCATCTGATTTATAGTATATGGGTATTTTCCCCATCTTTTCATTTTATGTATGATTATAGCTTTCGCACAATTTTTATTATTCACTTATCTTTACTATGCTCATGATTACGCCAACAGGGTTAGCTTGGTGTCACTTGCGATCCAAGGTCCTGTGCCCTATTCTCGAGGGTAGCCTCGGGGCCTGGCAAACTTGGTATCAGAGCATTAGGTTTAAGATTCCTAAGATGTCTGAATTTCCGCACTAAGTAGAGTCATTTTCATGAATGTGAAGTGCACCACATCTAATGAGAGGGAGGCTACAAAGTGATTTAGGAAAACTTCACTTTCTTGATACTCTTATCGTGCGTAAGGTATGATCTCTTTCTAAACCATCGTTACGTGCTTAAGATCATGCCTCCTCGTAGGGCTTACATAAGGAATGCTAATGCATGCAATGCTAACGCAGTTCCTTTAGTCCCAGACCATGAAGTTTCGAACGCATAGTTTTGGAATGTGATTCATCTTTTGGTTCAAAGTATGACCAACCAGAACAATCAGCAGGCTCAAGTTCCTACTAATAGAAATGGTGGATCAATGGCAGCTAGAGTTCAAGATTTTGTTAGGATGAATCCGCCTAAGTTTTTAGGGTCCCAAGTTGGCGAGGACCCACAAAACCTCATTGATAATGTTAAGAAAATCTTTGGTGTGATACAAATGACTGGTAATGGTACGGTTGAGTTGGCATCCTACCAGCTTAGGGATGTGGCTCACATATGGTTCACTCAGTGGAAAGACAATAGGGGCTACTTTGTTTTTTGGAAGTCCCTTCGTAGCAGTAATCTTAGGTGTTAGTCCAGAAACTCTATCTGAACCCTTCTCAGTCTCTACTCCAATCGGTGACCCAGTTATAGATAGACAGGTATACATAAATTGCCCTGTCACAGTCTCTCAGAAAGTCACCTCAGTAGATCTGGTAGAGTTAGAAATGATAGACTTCAATGTTATTCTAGGCATGGATTGGTTATATTCCTGGTATGCCTCAGTTGATTCTAGGACTAGGATTGTTCGATTTCAGTTTCCAGAATAACCAATCTTAGAATGGAAGGTTAGTAGCTTAGCGCCTATGGGTCGATTCATTTCATAACTTAAGGCCATAAAGATGATTTCTAAGGGCTATCTCTATCATCTAGTTCGGGTTAAGGATTCAATCTTCGAAATCCCAAAACTTGAGTCAGTTCATGTGGTTAATGAGTTCTCAGAAGATCTTCCTGAAGTTCCTCTCGATAGGGAAATTGACTTTGGAATTGATCTCCTTCCAAATACCCAACCTATCTCTATTACTCCTTACAGAATGGCCCCAGCTCAGTTTAAGGAATTGAAGGACCACTTGAAAGACCTTCTAGATAAAGGCTTCATCAGACCTAGTATTTTGCCTTGGGGTGCACTAGTGTTTTCCTTGCGCATATTGTGTCTAGTGAAGGAATTCAAGTATATTCCCAGAAGATAGAATCAGTGAAACAATGGCCCAGACCTACCTCTGCTACAGACATCAGAAGTTTCTTGGGTCTAGCGAGCTATTACAGAAAGTTTGTGGAAGGATTCTCATCCATAGCCTCTACATTGACTAAGTTCACTTAGAAAAAAAGTCAAGTTTTAGTGGTCAAATGATTGTGAGAAAAGCTTTGCAGAATTGAAAACTAGGTAGACTACAACTCCTGTGTTAACTTTACTACAGGGGTCAGATGGTAAAGCTATATATTGTGATGCTTTTAGAGTCGGCCTAGGTTGTGTGTTTATGCAGCGAGGAAAGGTTATAGCTTATTCTTTTAGACATATTAAGGTGCATGAGAAGAACTATCCAACTCATGACCTCAAGCTTGCAGCAGTGGTGTTCGCACTTAAGATTTGGAGACATTACTTGTTTGGTGTTCACGTAGATGTGTTCACAGACCATAAGAGCCTCCAGTATGTATTCACCTAGAAAGAATTGAATCTTCGCCAAAGAAGGTGGTTTGAGTCCCTCAAAGATTATGATATGAATGTGCATTACCATCCGAGTAAGATGAGTGTAGTAGCAGATGCTCTTAGCAGATTATCCATGGTAGTGTAGCACATATTGAGGAAGAAAGAAAAAAGCTAGCAAAGGATGTTCACAGACTTGCTCACCTAGGAGTTCATCTTATGAGCTTTTCAGATGGTGGTGTAACAGTTCAAAATGGGGCATAGTCCTCTTTGGTAGTGGAAGTTAAGGAAAAGCAAGATAGCGATCCGATATTACTTGAACTCAAGGGTGTAGTCCACCAACACAGAGTTGAGGTTTTCTCCCAAGCGCTAGATGGTGTGCTTCACTACCAGGGTCGATTATGTGTTCCTAATGTGGGTGAGTTGAGACGACATATTCTTATAGAGGCCCATAACTCTAGATATTTTATTTATCCAGGTGCCACTACGATGTACCAAGATCTGCGAGATGTCTATTGGTGGAATGGTATGAAATGAGATATAGCAGACTTTGTGGCTAAGTGCCCCAATTGCCAGCAAGTTAAGCTAGAACATCAGAAACTATGAGGTATGACTCAAGAGATTGACATTCCTACTTGGAAGTGAGAAGTGATAAACATGGACTTCATCACAGGTTTACCTCGTACTCGCAGACATTATGACTCTATTTGGGTGATTGTTGATAGAGTTACTAAGTCTTCTTACTTTTTGGCGGTCAAGACTATAAATTCGGTGGAGGAATACGCCAAGTTGTACATTAATCAGATTGTGAGGTTGCATGAGATTCATTTGTCTATCATCTCATATATAGGTCCTCAGTTTACCTCTCATTTCTAGAAGTCATTTCAGAAAGGTCTTGGTACTCAGGTTAACCTTAGCACAACATTTCATCCACAGACGGATGGTCAGACAGAGTGTACCATTTAGACATTAGAGGACTTGTTGAGAGCTTGTGTGATCGATTTCAAGGGTAATTGGGATGATCACCTCCCTCTTATTGAGTTCGCTTACAATAATAGTTACCATTCCAGTATTTAGATGGTCCCTTATGAGGTATTGTATAGGCGTAGACGTAGATCTCTAGTTGGTTGGTTTGAAGTAGGTGAAATAGCCTTGATAGGACCAGATTCAGTCTATGATGCTATGGACAAAGTGCAACTCATTAGAGATAGACTTAAGACTCCCCAGAGTCACCAGAAGTCTAATGCAAATGTGAGAAGAAGGGAATTAGAGTTCCAAGTTGATGAGTGGGTTTTCCTGAAAGTGTCACCTATGAAAGAGGTAATGAGATTTGGCAATATAGGGAAGCTCAGTCCTAGATATGTAGGCCCTTACAAGATTCTGAAGAGGATTGGTAAAATGGCTTATGAGTTAGAGTTGCCAGCAGAATTAGCAACAGTGCATCCAGTCTTCCACATTACACTATTGAAGAAGTGTGTGGGTGATCCAGCATTCGTAGTGCCATTAGAGAGTGTGGCTGTGAAATATAGTCTCTCGTATAAGGATGTACCAGTTAAGATTCTCGATGGTCAGGTTAGAAGGTTGAGAAACAAAGAAGTCGCTTCAGTCAAGGTTTTGTGGAGGAGTCAGTCCGTAGAGGGAGCTACATGGGAAGTGAAGCAGCCATGAAGTCCAAGTATCCTCACCTCTTTCCTTCTGATTTTATTCCAGCTTGAGGTAATAGTTCCTCTTCAGTTTTTCAGTCATTCAAGCGTTAATTCAGTCTTAGTATCATGTTCCTTCAGTTTGTACATGGCATTTTCAGCGTATTTCCATGTTCTTGGAAGTTAGTTCAGTCACAAATTAGTTTCCAGTGTTTAGTGGTATGGTTTACAGCTCTCTCCCTCCATACAAGTGAGTTTAGTCTTCATTCGAGGATGAATGGTCCCAAGGAGGAGATAATGTAACACCCAGTATCTAAAAGCAAACCAGATTTCATATTTTCAGAAGTTGCAGGTGCAACCTACGGTCGCCACCCACGGACCGTGGTAAGACCCACGGCCTGTTCTGTGGGTATGTGGTTCACCACTGCAACCTCTCCCCAAACCCAGCTCAGAAAATTAGTTAAGTCTCGATCCAAGAACAGACCCACGGTCCGTAGGCCAGACCATGGTCAGTGGTATGTGTCCGTGCATCGAGGCCTCCTTTACCCAGGCTCTAACGAAAATGAAGGCTGACCAGCACGGACCGTCGTTAAATCCACGGTCCATAGGCCTGATCATTAGTGAAGGTCAGCAGCCAGTTAGGGGGAAATTGTTGCTAGGGTCAACTTCAAATGGTTATAAATCTTAGCACAAAAAGAAATTATGTGTCACATGACCTATGATATGATAGATAATTGAATCCTCTTCTTCACACCACCAAGTTTGTTAAAATCTGACCTCTAGGTAAAAAGTAATGCTCATTTTAGTGAAGCCCTATCGGGCAGACCTGACCTACGACCCAAATCTACGGACAGTAGGTCCCGTCCGTCGGTCATTCCAACAGGAGTTAAGTTAGGGGTCTTTTGGCCTTTTCCTATTTTGTTGGACCCCTAAGCTACGTCGTTTAGACCTTAAATTATGAGGTTTTAGTCAGTTTAAGCCTAGAAACATGACTAGAACTTACCTAAGTCAAATCAGTAATCAAAACCAAGAAAATCAGAAGAAAGAGAAGAGAAAAAGTCGACCATCCCTAGCTCCAGGAACGCAACAAGTTTTCTTCAGTTCCAGCCCAAAAATCAATGGATTTCTCTATGAAATTCATCCCCATGTATGTGAGATTTCACTAATGGGTTCCTTTCACCCATTATGTCCCTAGTTTTCAGTCAGTTTCTTGATTCCCTTATTATGACTAGACCTAGGGTTTCTTGAATGTTAGAATTATTAGGTTCTTAGCTGTTAGAATGATCCAAATCAGAATAGTATGTTAATATTCAGTTTAATGCATGAATTCTAGAACCCTAGCTATGTATTTCTCTAGTTCTTAAATTACACATGCTAGGTAAGATATTTCAGTTATTTAGTTATACATGCCTCAGTTATTAATGCATCAATATCAGTTAATTATTGCATACTCAGTTTGCATGTTCAGTTTGAGCTATCCAGTAACTTGCAGAAATTCAGTAATAATGTGTTAATTACTTAATCCATTGGGAGTAGCATAATACCGAGTTGGGCTAGGGTTCAGCGTACCCAAATAGTCCCAGAACTACGAGCCACGTAGGTCGTAAGTCCCTTTTGTGGGCATCATTTTAGTGATCACGCCAGTATGCCTCTATACCTCTGGCAGGGTATATTGGGTCCTCTCGATGGGGCGTATACATCGGACTCCACATTTATCTCATCTGATTTTACTATCGGTTATTAGTAGCTCCCACAATTTAGTCAGATTCTATTGTATTGATAATGTATCAGTATATTCAGTATTCAGTCTCAACATGTTATAAATTGGTCATTGCATTTAGTTAGCTCAGTATTCAATATCTATATCATGTTCAGATTATATCATTGCTTATTTGCTTTTTCAATTATATATTATTTCAGGTTTACTCTATCCTGAATGCTCAATACCTTTCAAGTATTGACGCATACGTGTGCTACATCTTCTCATGATGTAAGTTCACGTTCTCAGTATCCAGATCATGCTTAGATTGGTTCCCGATCTTTAGTCAGCAGAATCGGTGGTGAGTCCTCATTCTCCGAGGATAATAGTTATGAGTTTCTTTTCAATATTTTTAGTCCTTTAGTTTCAGTTTTGCTAGACTTAGTCAGTTTTGCTAGACTTAGTTGGGGCATGTCCCAACATTTCTAGTCAGTTTAGAGGTGATTTTCAGACATAGTTAAATTTATCTTGGTTATGAGTTGATATTTTCTTTGTATTAAACTTATCAGTTTTCATTCATCGCAGTTATAGTATTTGGGTATTTTCCCCATTTTTTCATTTTATGTATGATTATAGCTTCCACACAGTTTTTATTATTCACTATCTTTAGTATGTTCATGATTACACTAGCAGGGTTAGCTTGGGTTCACTTGTGATCCTAGGTCCCGTGTCCGTGTCTCTGGGGTTGCCTCGAGGCGTGACATTCTTTAAGGTGTTGGACTTTGTGGGAGTTACTCCGGTAGAGAAGGTGGATTTGTCTTCTTACCAACTCAAAGGGGTTGCTCAAGTTTTGTTTAATCAGTAGAAAAAGGCTAGACCGGTAGGAATGGGTCCCATAGAGTTGGAAAGGTTCAAAAGTGCTTTTTTAGATAGGTTCTTCCCTCTAGAGATGAGAGAAGCTTTAGTGATTGAGTTCATTAGCCTTAGGCAAGGTAATATGAGTGTTAAGGAATATGCATTGAGGTTCACCCAATTGTGTAAGTATGCTCCAATTTTAGTATCCGTTCCTAGGTCGGGAATGAGTAAGTTTGTGTCGGGTGTGTCCGATCTAGTGGTGAAAGAATGTCGTACGGTCATGCTTTATTATGATATGAATATTTCTCGTCTTATGGCTTATGCTCAACAATTGAGGAAGAGAAACTAGAAGAGAGAGCTAAGGAGAAAAAGATGTCTAGAAATAGTGATGGTGATTTCTCTCATGTGAGGTCCAATGGACATGGTCGTTCTAGGAATCGACAAAGGTCTTCCAGAAAAGATTGCTTCAATGCTCCTAAGAATAGTAAAGATAAGATGTCTAACCCTAGACCTCAAGGAATTAGTAGTGAGTCCCTATGGCCTATTAGTGTTAAGTGTGATAGGGGACATGTGGGTAGATGCCTAGCGGGTTCCAATGTTTGTTTCGGTTGTGGTAAGTTGGGCCACAAGATAAGACATTGCTCTATAGTTGCTAGAAATTAAGGGGATAGTCGTCGAAGGTATCAACCCAACCCTTCATCCGGTCCAATTGGTTCAGGAGTGATGCTCTAAAGAAAATTAGGTTCTATGTTCTCTAGTCTAGAGGTGAACAACAGTGTCCCCCAAATGTTGCTCCCGATATGTGTTTTATGCTTAATTAGATTCGGGTTTTTCTTATCTTTTGTGACTTGATAAACTTGGCATGATGGACTTTGATATTGTATTCGGTATAAATGGGTTGCATTATGGTTATGCGTATTTGATGGTAGAACCCGACTTAGTCATGATAAGTTTTGGGGTATGTGGATAGATTTGAGGAATATGGTGTTTAAGTAATGCCTAGATGTGTTGAGTGAGTAGACTCCTCTAAGAAGGGTAGAAGTGTAATTCACCATGGTTTAGAATCATCTTGTGTGAAGAATGTGAAAGCTTAGTGATGACTTTTTCCAGCCTTAGAATTTAAAGAAATGATTCTTAGAAGAATTTGTATAGGCTTACTCCCAAGTGGGAGATGATGTGGTTAGATAGCAAGGTCATTGAGTGTTCTTGATGTTTATGATTTGGGTTGGCTTGAAATTCTCACCTTGAGAGGTGTAGTGAGTTTGGGAAGTTTAGTCATGGTTTTGTAGGCTCATATGAGATCTTGAGTAGAGTTGGTAAAGTTACTTGTTAACTAGAGTTGCTAAATGAGTGGTACCGCTGTATCCGGTTTTCCATTTCTCTTGGATATAGAAGGGTGTTGATGATCTGACATTCATAAGTTCCTTAAGAAAAGTTGGGAGTTAGTGAGAATTTCTGTAATGTAGAAATACTGGTAGGGATCTTAGACCGACAAGTTAAGAAATAGAAGAACAAGGAAGTTGCTTCTATGAAAGAGTTAAGGAATGACCTTTTAGAGAGGGTTTTCGTTGAGGGTGCTACTTGGGAGGCCGAGGGACAATAAGATGTCCCGTTATTCTTATTTCTTTCCTTCTACTCGTACTGTAGATTGAAACAAATAGTTCCTCTTGATGTTTCTTGTTTTGGTAGTCATGTGTGTTATATGTGTTTTTTCTATGATTTCCTTATGTTATGCATGTTCTTGAGATATTCATGTTTAGTAAGAAAGTGAGTTTTTATGATTAATTTTCCTCATGTTGTTGTGAATTGAGTAAGAGTTGCCTATATGCTTTATGAGATAAATTGTTAATCATGCCTAGTTGTGCTTTTGGAAATCTGTTGCATAAATGCTCTTTGAGGTTGTGTTGAGCATACTTTTAGTTTGGAGAAGGTAGTTTCTCTTATGAACATGAGAAACGATGAGCTTATATGCATAATGGGTTGTTAGATGTAGTTCCTACTTCCTTATGAAGCATTGAATATGTTTGAGATGGAGTAGATCTTTCCTCCTTTGAATTGTGCATTATTTTGATGTTGCATGCATGATGGGTTGCTAGTTTTGAGTCTTTACTTCCGTAAGGTGTCTAGATCGTCATTCGAGGATGAATGTTCCCAAGGGGGAGATATGTAACATCCTTGAAAGTAGTAGGCTAAACTAGAGCTTAATGTGAGGGTTAGAGTCATGAATATGACTCCCCGTACTTAGAGTAAAGGTTTTCATGTTAGAACGTCAATGTACCAACCCTTAATGACCAACTAGGGTCCTTGAGGATGACCCCTAGGAAAGTGCCCATAATAGTGACCACGGAAGGACCCATGCCCCGTAGGTGGGGGTTCCGTGGGTAGCCAAAAACCTGCAGTCACCAACCCACGCCAAACCAGCACGAGCCGTGGGTCAAACCATTCCCTGTGGTCGAGGCCTCGTGGGTGAGGTAGTGAGTTGTTTTTAAACGGTTAAGTTGGGGACTAAGGGGTCTTTCTGGAATTAATTAGGGATTAAGTTGTGTCATTTTACTTTAGTTTAGACCACATATATAAAGACTTTAGACCCTTAATTAAGTCATCCTAAATAATCATTTCTAAACCCCCAAAACAAACCCAATTCCCTGTCAAAATTCCTCTCTCAAGAAAGAAGAAGAAGTGGGTCAAGCTAGGTCTAGTCAAGACTCCATTGTTCAAGCTTGGTAGTCTTTATAATCAATTTATGATGGCTTATTCATTCATTGACTCCTTTCATCCATAAAGCTCCCATGTTTTCCCCAATTTAGAATAAGAATTCCCCAATAGAGTTGATTCTGATTGTTTATGATGTAATTACATGTTTTAAGTAAGATTATACATGTATTCTTAATTAACCTAAGATTCTAGGGTAAAATTGTTATAGTTTGGTTTTATGTCACGAAAAGGGAAATTGAGGGCTTCGATGTGACCTTCTAAGATTGATGAATTACTTATTGAATTGCTTGAGATTAGAGCACCTATTTATGAATTGCTTAAAAGTAAATCTTGTAGACATGAATTGATTATATTAGGGCTTATATGACGAATCATGATTAGTAGTGATGGGATCGAGTTTATATTATGATATATGATTAGAATTGCTTAATAATGAAGCATGTGGTTAGATTGTCTTGAAAATTAGGCATATATGATGACCATTTGAAGTATTTCTTAGGGGTAAGGCTTTTAGTGTGAATGTGATTTCTAGGGACTTGAGGGTAGAAGCTAATATGAATGAACTAGGAATGTTAAGGCTTTGAGAGTGTAACTATTACGTATGTTGATTGTATATTATTGTTGAAGTACTTTACCCACATGACCTATATTATGAGTATATGAGATTATGGATATAGTGATTTGGTTACTTGAATTGTAATTATATCCATGTCTAATATAGTCATTCTAGATGTGTTGATTTGATATGATCTTTGACCCTTGAAAGGGCAAGATATGATATTCTGCATGTTTTATGAAGGTTATGTATATGCTTTAAGAACACTTTGAGAGTAAAGTGATTATGATTATGACCTTGTTGTGTGTTGTTGAAACGATATTCTCATACACACACCTATGTATGAATATGATATGATGTGAATAGTTTTCTCACAATATGATGATTCTAAGGTTGAAAGGCTTTCTCACTTATTGAATCTATATGTAAACATGGACAGTGAAAGGTTATTGTCACGCATGACCTAATAAGCTATCTTATGAATTATGTTGGATTGAGTGTCAAGACATTCTTCCATGAATATGAACTTAAGTCAAGACTTAATATGAACTCCATGGGAATTAATGCTTAGCACCGAGTGGATATTGAATATGAGATGGAAGATTTACGCTAGTTGAGTCCGGCTTTCCAAATGGATTCCTTCTACGCTAGTTGAGTCCGGCCTCCCAAAGTACGTCTCATAAGATGGAAACCTTATATGCTTGTTGAGTCCGGGTTTCTAGTAGCGATCTTCTTATCTCATAAACTGCGTGCCACCCTAGGTTACTTAGCTAATAGATCCACCTAAGCTAAGAGTATGGTTCTACCTTAGGCAAGTAGGAAAACCCCTTTTCGTTGTGGGGTAGACACCAGATTCCATGTTCATCTCACATGGTCTATGTTGGTAAGGTTTATTCCCACAATAAGAATATGAATTAAGAACTATGGGTACTAAAGAACCTTTACTTAGCATGGGTGAGATTTATGGGGTCTTATTCATGCATTGCACATGTACGCTTTGAGGGTATTTATTATATGTTCATCTTATGCTATGATGAATTATGTAATGACTGTGCTTATGACTTATGCTTTTCCACTATCACAACAAGAATAAGAACATGAATAATAAACCAAGGAAACTACAAGGAAGTATTGTAAGTATGTTTGACATGAGGACTACTTGTATGTAGTATGCTTAACTTGGATTGTTGCTATAAGTTGCTTTCCTTGATATGTTTGACTAAAAGTGAAGGTTCCCTTGTCTATGAGAAATAAGCTAAGGATGAGATCAAAATAATGATGAATATGAATGAGGACCTAAAGGGACTTTCTTAGCAAGGGTGGGGTTATGGAGTCTCTTCCATGCATTGCACAAGCTTGCCTTGATGTGACATATGTAGTTTTTCTCTTATGTTATGATTTTGAAACAACATACATGTTACATTGTTTGTCCCAATTTATGCAACACCTGTGAAATAGCTCGTCACAGACCAAAGCACACCATTTAACTGGTCTTCAGGGATGCTTACAACAATTTTTTCCCAAAAAATTGCTGAACACATATGTCAATATAAATCAATGGATTGTAACACATGAAAAATGAAAAAAAAACACATTTCCCTTTCCAAGCCTGTTTTGAACTTTAAAAGATGTTTGCTTTACCGAACCAACACACAACATTAAATAGGACGTCACGGATGACCACAAAAAAATTCGGCCAAAAATTTACCTAATGAATAATGTAATCAATGACTGCCTCTCTTAAAGGAAAACAAAATATGTTACCATATCATTTAGTATGTAATGAATTAGGTGGCTTTGAAATGACGAGCCCCATTAAGTAGATCATCAAAAATGCCCACAAAATATTTCGGTCAAAAAACCTTTGGGCACACATGTCACCTAAAATCCATGGATTATAACTCATGAAAAATAGAAAAATATGTATTTCCCATTGCAACGCCTAGTTTGAACTTAAAAATGCCGATGTGTGCCCCTACGAACAAACCCATGCCATTCATAAGGTCGCAAAGAAGTCCACCCAAAATTTTGGCCAAAAACACGTCGAGATCACATATCACCCAAAATTGATGTACCATAGCACATGTAAAATAAGAATTTTGGTATTTCCCATTCTGCGCCTTGCTTGAGCTTCAAAATGTAGACGTATTCCCCTCCGTACAAAGTCACACAATTAATAAGGTCGTCACATACTCCCAAAAAATATTTTGGCCAAAACCACGTCGGGATCACATCACCAAAATCCATGGACTATTGCACACATGAAATGACAAATTTTGTATTTCCTGTTACAGACCTCATTTGAACTTAAAAATGCACATGTATTCCCCTCTGGACCATGCCATGCAATTAATAAGGTCATCACAGATGCCAAAAAAAAAGTTTCGCCAAAAACATGTCAAGATCACATATCACATAAAATCTATGGACTATAGCACAAGTACAATGAGAAATTTGGTATTTCACGTTAGGGGCATCATTTGAACTTGAAAGCGTGGACGTTTTCCCTTCTTTATCAACGCACATCATTAATAATGTCCTCATGGATGCGCACAAAATATTTCAACCAAAAACACATCGGGATCACATATCATTGAAAATTCATACACTATAGCACATGTAAAATGGAAAATTTGATATTTCCTATTCCGCACCTTGTTTGAACTTGAAAATGTTGACGTTTTCACTTCTTGATAAACCCACCCCATTGATAAGGTCCTCAGGGACACTCAAAAAAGGTTTCAACCAAAACCACATCGGGATCACATATCACCCAAAATCCATGGACTATAGCATAAGTAAAATGGGAAATTTGGTATTTCCTATTCTAGGCCATGTTTGAACTTGAAAATGCAGATGTTTGACCCTCCGGACCAACACATGCCATTAATGAGGTCGTCATGGGCGCCCACAAAAATCTTTGGGAAAAAATACAATGGGATTAGATATCACCCAAAATTAATGCACTATAGCACACGTAAAATGGGAAATTTGGTATTTCCCATTCTAGGCCTCGTTTGAACTTGAAAATGCGGAAGTTTTCCCCTCCATACCAATGCACGCTATTAAAAAGGTCGTCACGCACGTTGATAACTGCCAACTATACTTCTTATGATTCAATGTGTAAGTGCTCGCTAACAAGAATAAACCCAACGGTAATTTGGGGTTAATTCGACAAGGAGTGATACAAAAAAGAATTCAGATACAAAGTATGAAAGTGTTCTAATTTCTTGTAGAATGGAAATAAAAAAAATGTAACATAATGTAAATTAATTAGTTTCAATTATCATTATAAAGAGTTTGGTAATCAATTGTTAACGAAAATAATTAACGCGGTGTTTGAACAAATAAAGAGTGAACCTTAGAAGTGTGTGAGCAATCAAATAATAATTTCACTTAATGGGTAATGAACAATTTCTTTAAGTCATTGAATCTAAATAGGTAGGATGGATTGTAACTACAACAACCATTTTTCAGTCAGCTATTATGTTTCAAATGAGTTACTTTGAACCTCAACAAGCTTAACAATGCAAACAACCTAAATCCTTAATTTAACCTACTTTATCAAGCTACGTTTTAAAGACACAAGTCAATACAACTATCAATCATTTACTCCACTCTAAGAAACTTTCACAAGCAAGCATAGAGAGCTAAAGTAAGAACAAAATTTTCAACATCAGTTCATCAATGAAAACATGAATAAATAATTGAACCCATTTAAAAAGAACAGTAAATCTAGCAATTAAAATACCGACAAGCTAATTTATGTATTTGATTACATAGTCACACCCCTATGGAATTGGGGTTTAGCCAAGCATAACAAAGCAAGAAATAATTACCAAAATGATGTTCCATCAGAATGAAAAAATCTCCAATGCTCAATGCAAAATTTAAGACTAAAATTTTAAAACCTCAATATCTAACTCAAAACCCTCTCAAAGAATATATTCTGTATTGTAAAAATATGTAAAAATCACTAAAATATGTGTAAGACCCTTTTCATTCTTTTCAAAAATCAATTTATATGTTTCAAAAATGTTCCTAATATAAAGTACGTATTCCCATCAGCGCAGTTACTTGTGATCGCCGAATGACTTGGCGATCTGCCGATACGCACACCTTCTTGCCATTTGGACTTGACTTTTGCATCCATTTGTTCTGTTCATTTAGGTGGATTGGATCGAGCTCGTCATTCCATTCGACACATCACCGAAGTGCACTTTCGTTTGCCAAGTTCGCTTAGTTCATGAGCCAACTCGTTGGTCCTTTTGGCGAGCTAGAAGCTCACTCAGCGAGTCACCAAGTGGCTTTTGCGAGCTCTAGCCTTATTTTTCTTAAGCTTTTCCAACTTTTCGCTTCTTTTCGCTATGTAATTTCCTTTGCTTGTTCTTAAAATTTCATGGCTCCATATAAACAATATAACATCAGTTGTGAACACAAAATAGGCATTCAAGACACTAATTCATTAAATAACGAGCCCTAAATGAGTCAAAATTCCAAACTCATCAACACCCCCAAATTAAACTTTTGTTTGTCTTCAAGTAAAACACGAGATCAATCAGGTATACATGGATGTCTACAAGAAATGCTCCTTGAGAATCAACATGAAAGTCCACACCAGGCTCAATCCAAAAATGCAATGTAAAATTTTGGTATTTCTTATTGCGGGCCTCGTTTGAACTTTAAAATATAGACATTTACTCCTCCACACCAACGTACACCATTTTTAATGTCGTCACGGACGCCCACAAAATATTTTGGCCAGAAGCATGTAAGGATCACATATCACCCAAAATCCATAGAGTATAGCACACGTAAAATGAGAAACTTGGTATCTCCCATTTCGGGACTTGTTTGCACTTGAAAATGCAGATGTTTTCCCCTCTAGACAAACCCAATTAAGTCGTCATGGACGCTCACAAAAAATTCAGCCAAAAACACGTTGTTTCATCATATCATTCAAAATCCATGGACTATAGCGTATGTCAGACGGGAACTTTGGTATTTCCCGTTTCGAGCCTTGTTTGAACTTGAAAATGCAAACATTTTCCCCTTTGAACCAATGCACGCCATTAATAAGGTCTTCATGGGCACCCATTGTAACGACCCGAGCCTACACACTAGAAGTGGCTGGCACTCGAGAACCATTTTTGGTCCCCAGGCAAACCCTCATCCTGGCTGACTACAAACGGAAGACTAACTTAAGCATACAAAGCTTAAAATTGAATAAAATTCATTAAACTCAATTACAAAATCTTTAACTCAAAAGATTAACTTTAAATAAAATAGTATTTTCAACTCGCCAGAAATAGGCAACTCAAGTCTTTAAAACATTTAACTTAATAAATGAAACAGACTACTCAAACTGTATTGTCTATCTATAAAGCCTCTAAAATGACAAAGATAAATGTCGGGACAATACCCACGACATCCTGACAAAACTGAAAAAAATAATGACATCCTCCAGAAGCAAGGAGGCTCACCATAGCTAACTCGAACTGCATGTGGTATCAACAAAATGCAGGTTGATGATCCTGAATACATGTATCTGCATCATGAAACGACGCAGGCCAATTGACTCACTACATGGAATGTACGAGCACATTAGGGGAATTCTAAAGCATAGCATAAGCTTGAATTTGATAATAAGGAAACATACTTACCTTTTCTCAACTCACTCAACTAAACTTAACTCAAGAATACTCAACTCAACTCACAGATATGATACTCAACTCAAAGGTACTTAACTTTGGATACTCAACTCAAGATAAAACGACAATAAAAGATGCAATATATGGAAATCTTTTAACACAGTAAATAGCAACTCAATGCATTGAAGAAAACAATTCAATCTGTATATAATAAAAAATAATATAACTCTGTGGGATATTATCTAACCAAAAACCATCACTATGAGCTATGTGATAATAAAGTGTTTTGCCCGCGCTGCCAGAACTGACCTATACTTTGCTAAGGGCATAAGACCTCTCACCTAAGTGGATCCACTAATTTATGCTTAAAAGCATTAAGGAATCATCTAAAAAGTATGACCCTTTCTACCCACGTTAGCTACATGATTTATGGAGACTTGAGTTATCTGAACTCGTTCCCATTTAGGTGCTCAATACTACTCCCAAAAATATACTTAGCTCATATATTTAAAAACATAACTCTTTTTGTGATTTGAGAGTATTACTCAAAATCTTTCTCTAAAAAGAGATGTTACTCAACTACTCAAAACTCTTTTGAAACTCTCAGTTTCCTCCTCTTTTAAATGTCAAAACATTTACTCTTGGGACTACTTAGTTCCCATATATCATTTTAAAGAAAAAGAACTCTAATCTACTCTTTCTCAACTCAAGTGCTCAATTATTAATACAAGTTTAGAAAAATTCATAAAAGACTTTTGAGAATAAATTTCATGCTGAATTATGGATGTTAATGACTCAATTCGTGGTTTTCAATGACCATACATAGAACTCAATACTCGAGACTCAACACCTCAGAACTCATGAACTTAAATGGTAACACTCACTTCAAGAATGCTCGACTAAAAGCGTTCATGCGGAATTATGGGCATGAACTACTCAACTCAAGGACTCAGAGATACTTCTCATCTCGAGACTGCTCGACCTATAGGGCTCATGCGGGATTATGGGCATGAACAGTTCAACTCAAGGACTTCATGATACTACTCATCTCAAGAATGCTCAACTCATAAGGTTCATGCGGAATTATAGGCATGAACAACTTAACTCAAGGACTTCATGGGTAACATGTAATAGTCCCATGATTAGGAATAAAATCTCAAAAGGATTATGAACTCAATACTCAAGACTTAGAGACCTTGAGGATACTACTCCTCTCAAAGATACTCAACTTATGGAGTTCATGCGGAATTTATTGGCATGAAGAGCTCAACTCAAGGGTCTATATAACAATATGGAACCCATGTATATGGCTCTTCTCATTCTCATCTAAACTTATGAACGAAAGTCAACTTCAAGAACAAAATTCAAGAACATCAAACCTTCAACTTTATAGAATAAATTTAAAGCTGAAATTAACATGATTGGTGTGTGGGAGAACAAACCCAACATTATGGAAGCTTACATACCTCTTAGGGATTAAACCCATAGCGAAAATTCACAACAAAACGCAAGAACCTCGACGAATGCCTTGATCCTTTCCTTTTTTCTCTTCTTTTCTCTTCTAGAACTCTCAACAAAAACCCTAGGAGTATATTAGTTTTCAAAAACTGAACCTAATCAGACTAGACCCCTAAAACCCTACTAAAAATGAATTAAATTTGATTGGTAAGGAAAAGAACAAAATACCTCTCACTATTTTTCAGGTAACTTTCCTTAATTGGACAACCTGACTTCAAAATAGCGTACCTCACTCATTCAACCTCGAAACTATGCAGACTTAGTGGTTTTGGAAAGATAATTCAAATACGTTTCAATTGATATCTTATGGGCCACCTAACTTATCATGTACTAAAAGTTATGGCTGTTTGAAGTTGACCCAAAACTTAGAAGAATTAAGGAATGACTTGAATTATTTTCTTTTTAGTTCTTTTTGGATATCAAGTTGTTACATCTAGTGACCTTAATACTTAGGAAAAAATTAAATTCCTTGGTAAAATCTTACTCACAACGAAGGATGGTTCGAGTTTAAGCTCAAAAGTTTAGTAATAAGATGTGTGAGGAAGAAAAAATACTTATAAGTCAACTTGAAGAGCTAAAGGTTGAAGGCCAATTGCTTGATCATAATTTTATTGATGTTGTCATTGTTGAGAAGAGTGCACTAGAGTTATGTAATGAAGAAGATAATTTTATTTTTTATAACACCAGTATGTGTAAATATCAGGGTGTAAATAATAAAATAATTCATAAGTTAGGGCGCATTGGACCTCATTTCAATCATTTTTCCACATTATGTTTGTATGATGAGAAATTAATCGAGCCATCTGAGCCTATAGAAAAGTGTATGGAGGAGGAAAATTGTGTCTATATTCTTGAATTTATTGTTTCAATATGGAAGAATTACATTCCTCACTTAGGATCCAAGAAGTGCACAATGCAGTATCTATTGCTTGGAACCTTTATTTATGTACCACCACCTCTTGAGCGTTATAGAAAAATTGTTGCAAAATTAGGGGTGCAATTAATATCTTCGACGTGGAAGGAAAAATAGTAAAATTGATGGTGTCGTGCCGCGACGTTAAATTAAGCGTTTATTGGGAGGCAACCCAATTATTAGTGTACCTTCTTATTTTATTTTATTTTTATTTTATTAGTATCACTTTTTTTTCTTGTTTTTGCAGATTAGGGGAAGTCTGAGAACCAAAAGAAAAGAAAAAGGAACATGTTTGAGCTTAAGTGTGGGGTGACGACCCTTGATGAAAATTGTTTCCCTAACCCTTGTTTTAAATTTTATTTAGTGCTTTGGGGACATAGCATCTTTTTAAGTGTGGGATGGAGGAATGAATTCTTAGTTTTACCGTTTTATTAAGTTTTTTCTTAGTATGGGTTCCTTGGCTTTTGTTTTCGATTCTTTTCTTGAGGATAGTCCCTTTGAACCTAGTGTTTTTAATTTTTTTAGGAATAAATTTTATTTTTAACTTTTATTTTTATTTTTAGTTTATTTTAGAGAAAAGAAAAGACCCTTTTGAGTTATGTGATACTTACTATTTGGGCCTAAATTTGAGTAGTACTTTCTTGTGAATGCTTGATTGGTAGTGAAATTGCAAACTTTTTGACATCTAGGTTCATGGTTGCGACTTTGTATACAACTTATTTTATTTTGTAGTTTGTTATGATCTTGTCTCTCTTAGAAGTGAAACTGATCAATCTTGATTGATACTTGTGCCATGTGTGGTGAGATTTTGTTTATTCCACGTTTTGAATCTTAATCTAGAACTTGCCCTACATGTTATTGAAGTGAAATAAAAAGTGCTGCTTTGTTTAGGAGATGATAATAAGCTTTCTTTCATTTGTCTGGTAAATTTTTACCTTTTCAGATATTTTATCACTAGTTAGCCCTTTTGAGCCTGTAGCCTTTTATTGGTAGCCATGTTTTGCCCTTAATATTTTGTTCAACCCCTAGTTTTTGCACCTTGCTTCCTTGAGCATCATAACATAGACTTATTCTAATTATCAATTATGAGAAAATGGGATGGTTGTGTTATCAATGATAGCTACAAAGTGCTTAAAAGCCCTTTTTGAAAGAATGTGATATGAAAAAAAAAAGAATGTGACATGAAAAAAAAGGAGTTACCTTGATGATGTTCCTGGTCCTTCCAAGGACATCGTGCACCTTAACGCAAGTAAAATATGTAAGTTGAGGGTGGCTATTATGAAGGAAAACTTTAAAAAAAAATGATTGAAACATTCTTGGGAGGATGAGAATTACTTGTGAAATAATTGTTGAAGAAAGGGCTGAAAATAAAGAGAAGAAAATAATGGGTGATGAGCTCTAAAATTTCAAAGTGCTTAAGAAAGTGTAAGTCACTACTATATAGTTTTCCTACCTGTCCCCTAGCCTAAATTACAACCCGTTAAAGTCCTATTTGATTCTATTCAAGCATGCTTAATTAGTAGAGATGTACATAATGGGCAATCATATGTTCTTTGTGCATACATGTAAATTTTCTTTGTGAGTGTGAGATTGTTCCTGATATGCAATCCTTAATTTATATTGAATCTTTTGATTTGAGTGTGTGGACTATTTCTTCTTGTGAGGACACTTATTTCATGATAGATAGGTGATTTTATTAACTTTTTTTTATGAGAGTAAGTGAGCTANATACATGTAAATTTTCTTTGTGAGTGAGATTGTTCCTGATATGCAGTCCTTAATTTATATTGAATCTTTTGATTTGAGTGTGTGGACTATTTCTTCTTGTGAGGACACTTATTTCATGATAGATAGGTGATTTTATTAACTTTTTTTTATGAGAGTAAGTGAGCTAGCTTAAATTTTATGAGTTCATAGTCCTTCCTTGAGGTTAGGAGGTTAGAAGTTTGTTGTTTATTTGAATGTCTTGCATAACAATTGAGAAATCTACTTGATCTTTTGAAATTGGTACATTGCCTAATTGTTTGTATTAACCAAAGTGATGACATTGCTAGTATGATTTTTTTTTGGAATGAGCTTCAATGTTTGCTCGGGGACGAACAAAGGTTGAAGTGTGGGGTGTTGATGTGAGGTTAAAAATACATATTTTTAATAATAATTTTCTGACATTTGTTATTTAGAATTGTCCTTTTTGAGCATATTTTTTATGAATTGTGCTAAATTGTGTATTTTATTTGTATGATTAAATTGGTGGAAAAAATAAAGAATTTTGGAGCTAAAACGAATAAAAGATTGAAGGTTAAAGAATGAAATCAAGGAGGCAGCTTAATGGATTAAATAAAATAAAATAATATATTTGTATGTATGAGGAAAAAGGTTGCGAACAATTTGCAATTGAAATTGGGTACTACTGCTGCCACGTGTCAGCAGCTAGGGGCTCATATTAGTATGAAAGGCGACGAGCAACGTGAAATTCCGAAAATACACGTACAGTGGAAAACCCAATTTAATTGGGTTTTGTTTTCCTAATATGTCTTGAACTCAATTTTTTATTTAAGGTTTCTCTATCTATAAATAGAGGATGAAAAATTATTCTAAAAAAGTAAAAGAAGGGAGGCGAAGAACCAAGATACAAGACAAAATATAAATTTTCTTCTAGCTTAGGAACTTTGGAAGAGCCGCCGTGGAGGCCGGAGAATTGTGGTTTATTCTTTCTTCTCCTTTTTTATTTATTTGTATTCGTGATTAATAAAAAGATAGTTTAGCTATTGTTCTTAACTTTTTTATGATTAACACAAGCATATTTATTTTAATAAATTTTGATTGAGTTTTTGAGACAATGAGTAGCAAAATTTCATAACTAGGGTTGTGGGAAGCATAAGCGATTTACAAAGTATGAATAATAACTAAGTAATTCTTGAATAGTGTTGAAGCATGCATTGATAATTCTTTCGTTTAAAAGTCTTTTTAGCGGTTGCAAATGTTAGAACTCACCTTGTTGCTACTTGCTGGACCAAGGAGGTAATCAACAAGAAAAGAATTGGCAACTTAGATTTAGTGTGATACTATCTGTTAGGCTAGTGTCGATTGGTGCGAAATAATAACTAAGCCAAACATCGATTATGATGTCTAATATGACGTAAAGGTAAGGGTTAGTAAATTATGCACAGATAGCCGAACCAAGGTGTGGGGTGAAATTCTCTAGATGCCGGACCAAGGATTTAGAGATACATAACTTATCACTTTGCATGTGATACACTAGAAAAAGATTACTATTATTAGGATTATTGCGTTATGAGCTTATCGGGAACATATTCCTAGTTACTTTTAATAATCTGAATATGAATAAATACTTAGTTCAAAGCTATCTTTTTATTATATTTTATTTTATTTCAAATTAAATCCACCCATTGTTATATAATGACTACCGAGTTAAATATTTGCTATTGACAATATTCTTTCATATTCTCCGTGGGATCGACCCCGACTCATAGTTGGGTAAATATATTGCATACGATCGTTTATATTTCTTTTTCAAGAAGTATATTTGAACGTTATCAAGAATGGCGCCGTTGCCAGGGAATGTAGCTTAGAAATTGTCTTTAGTATTTATTTTGATTTGTAGTCCTTTTTTTATTTTATTTGTTTTAATTTACTTTTCTTTATTACATGTTTACTCTTCTTGAGATGCCATCTGAAAAAGTATGTATTGTTAAGTGTTCTTGCAATTTTTGTACTTCTGATATTATGAATTCTTATAAGCTAATTTTTTCTCAACAAAATAAGTTGTGTGGGGACGTAGAAGATTTGGTAATACTTAGCTATAAATCAATATTTAAGTGCTTGATTGAGGAAGATACCTATTATTGGCGTCTCGACAAAGTAAATTTTGAGTTGAGTGAAAAGATTAAATCATATGACACACAACAATTTAGTAATAAGATCTGTGGGGAAAAAAATTACTTATAAGTCAACTTGAAGAGCTAAAGGTTGAAGGCCAATTGCTTGATTATAATTTTATTGATGTTGTCATTGTTGAGAAGAGTGCACTAGAGATATGTAATGAAGTAGATAATACAATTTTTAAAAACTCTAGTATGTGTAAATATGAGGGTGTAAATAATAAAATAATTCATAAGTTAGGGCGCATTGGACCTTATTCCAATCATTTTTCCACATTATGTTTAGATGATGAGAGATTAATCGAGTCATCTGAGCCTATAGAAGAGTGTATGGAGGAGGAAAATTGTGTCTATATTCTTGAATTTATTGTTTCAATATCGGAGAATTACATTCGTCACTTAGGATCCAAGAAGTGCACAATGTGATATCTATTGCTTGGGACCTTTATTTTTGTACCACCACCCTTGAGTGTAATAGTAAAATTGATGTAAAATTAGGGGTGCAATTCGTATCTTCAAAGTGGAACGAAAAATAGTAAAATTGATGGTGTCGTGCCGTGACGTTAAATTAAGCGCTTATTGAACCCAATTAGTAGTGTAACTTCTTATTTTATTTTATTTTTATTTTATTAGTATTATTATTTTTTCTTATTTTTGCACATTAGGGGAAGTCTGAGTACCGAAAAAAAAAAGTAACATCTTTGAGCTTAAGTGTGGGGTGACGACCCTTGATGAAAATTAAGATAACATGCTACTATCTAGGCCTAAAGGTCTCAGGTAGTTTTCCTAACCCTTGTTTTAAATTTTATTTAATGCTTTGGGGATATAGCATCTTATTAAGTGTGGGTTGGAGGAATGAATTCTTAGTTTTTACCGTTTTATTGAGTTTTTTTTAAGGATGAGTTCCTTGGCTTTTGTTTTCAGTTATTTTCCTGAGGATAGTTCCTTTGAACCGAGTGTTTTTTTTTGTGTTTTTAGGAATAAATTTTTAAATTTTTTTTTTTTTTTAGAGAAAAGAAAAGACCCTTTTGAGTTATTTAATACTTACTATTTGGGCCTAAATTTGAGTAGTATTTTCTTGTGAATGCTTGATTGCTAGTTAAATTGCAAAATTTTTTACATCTAGGTTCATGGTTGCGACTTTGTAGATAGCTTATTTTATTTTGTAGTTTGTTATGATCTTGTCGCTCTTAGAAGTGGAACTGATCCTTCTTGATTGATACTTGTGCCATGTGCAGTGAGATTATGTTTATTCCATGTTTTGCATCTTAGTCTAGAACTTGCCCTGCATATTATTGAAGGGAAATAAAAAGTTCTGCTTTGATTAGGAGATGATAATAGGCTTTCTTTGATTTGTCTGGTAAATTTTTTCCTTTTCAGATATTTTATCAGTAGTTAGCCCTTCTGAACCTGTAGCCTTTTATTGGTAGCCATATTTTGCCCTTAACTATTTTGTTCAATCCCTAGTTTTTGCACCTTACTTCCTTGAGCATTATAACATAGCCTTATTCTAATTATCAATTATGAGAAAAAGGGATGGTTGAGTAATCAATGATTGCTACAAAGTGCTTAAAAGACCTCTTTGAAAGAATGTGATATGAAAAAAAAAAGAATGTGAAATAAAAAAAAAGTGTTACCTTGATGATGGCACTGGTCCTTCCAAGGACATCGTGCACCTTAACACAAGTAAGATACGTAAGTTGAGGGTGGCTATTATGAAGGAAAACATAAAAAAAAATGATTGAAACATTCTTGAGAGGATGAGAATAACTTGTGAAATAATTGTTGAAGAAAGGGCTGAAAATAATGAGAAGAAAATAATGGGTGATGAGGTCTAAAATTTCAAAGTGCTTAAGGAAGTGTAAGTCAATACTATATAGTTTTCCTACCCATCCCCTAGCCTACATTACAACCCGTTAAAGCCCTCTTTGATTCTATTCAAGCATGCTTAATTAGTAGAGATGTACATAATGGGCAAGCATATGGTTATTTGTGCATACATGAGAATTTTCTTTGTGAGTGTGAGATTGTTCTTAATATGCAATCCTTAATTTATATTCAACCTTTTGATTTGAGTATGTGGACTATTTCTTCTTGTGAGGACACTTATTTCATGATAGATAGGTGATTTTATTAACTTTCTTTGATGAGAATAAGTGAACAAGCCTAAATTTGATGAGTTCAAAGTCCTTCCTTGAGGTTAGGAGGTTAGAGGTTAGTTGTTTATTTGAGTGTCTTGCATAACAATTGAGAAGTCTACTTGATCTTTTGAAATTGGTACATTGTCTAATTGTTTGTATTAACCAAAGTGATGACATTGCTAGTATGATTCTTTTTTGGAATGAGCTTCAATGTTTGCTCGGGGATGAACAAAGGTTGAAGTGTAGGGTGTTGATGTAAGGTTAAAAATACATATTTTTAATCATAATTTTCTCACATTTGTTATTTATAATTGTCCTTTTTTAGCATAATTTTTATGAATTGTGCTAAATTGTGTATTTTATTTGTATGATTAAATTGGTGGAAAAAATAAAGAAGTTTGGAGCTAAAATGAATAAAAGATTGAAGGTTAAAGAAAGAAATCAAGGAGGTAGCTTAATGGATTAAATTAAATAAAATAATATATTTGAATATATGAGGAAAAAGGCTGCGAACAATTTGCAATTGAAAGTGGGTACTACTACTGCCACGTGTCAGCAGTTGGGGGCTCATATTAGTATGAAAGGCGACAAGCAACGTGAAATTCCGGAAATAGGCGTACAGTGGAAAACCCAATTTAATTAGGTTTTGTTTTCCTAATTTGTCTTGAAATCAATTATTTTATTTAGGGTTTCTCTTTCTATAAATAGGGAATGAAGAAATTATTCTTAAAAGGAAGAAGAAGGGAGGTGAAAAACCAAGATACAAGACAAAACATAAATTTTCTTCCGGCTTAGGAACTTTGGAAGAGCCGCCGTGGAGGCCGGAGAATTGTGGTTTATTCTTTCTCCTCCTTTATTATTTATTTGTATTTGTGATTAATAAACGATAGTTTAGCTATTGTTCTTAACTTTTTTATGATTAACACAAGCATCTTTATTTTAATAAATTTTGATTGTGTTTTTAAGATAATGAGTAGCAAAATTTCATAATTAGGGTTGTGGGAACCATAAGAAATTAAAAAAATATAAATAATAACTAAGTAATTCATGAATAGTGTTGAAGCATGCCTTGATAATTCTTTCATTTAAAAGTCTTTTTAGCGGTTACAAACGTTAGAACTCCCCTTGTTGCTACTTGCCGGACCAAGGAGGTAATCAACAAAAAAGGAATTATCAACATAGATTTAGTGTGATACTATCTAATAGGCTAGTGTCGATTGGTGCGAAGTAATAACTAAGCCAAACATCGATTATGATGTCTAATATGAGGTAAAGGTAAGGGTTAGTAAATTATACACACGTAGCCAGACCAAGGTGCGGGGTGAAATTCTCTAGAAGCCGGACCAAGGATTTAGAGATACCTAACTTATCACTTTGCATGTGATACACTAGAAAAAAATTACTATTATTAGGATTTGCGTTATGAGATTATGGGGAACACATTCCTAGTTACTTTTAATAATCTAAATATAAATAAATACTTAGTTCAAAGCTATCTTTTTATTGTTTTTTATTTTATTTCAAATTAAATCCCCCCATTGTTATATAACGACTATTGAGTTAAATATTTTCTATTGACAATATTCCTCCATATTCTCCGTGGGATCGACCCCGACTCATAGTTGGGTAAATATATTGCATACGATCGTTTATATTTCTTTTGAAGAAGTATATTTGAACGTTATCAAGAATAGCGCCGTTGTCGGGGAATGCGACTTAGAAATTGTCTTTAGTATTTATTTTGACATGTAGTCCTTTTTTTTATTTGTTTTAATCTACCTTTCTTTATTATATGTTTACTCTTCTTGAGATGTCATCTGAAAAAGTATGTAGTGTTAAGTTTTGTTGCAATTTTTGTACTTCTGATATTATGAATTCTTATAAGCTAATATTTTCTCAACAAAATAAGTTGTGTGGGGACATAGAAGATTTGTTAATACTTAGCTATAAACCAATATTTAAGTGCATGATTGAGGAAGATACCTAATATTGGCGTCTCGAGAAACTAAATTTTGAGTGGAGTGAAAAGATTAAATCATATGACACACAACAATTTAGTAATAAGATGTGTGAGGAAGAAAAAATAATTATAAGTCAACTTGAAGAGGTAAAGGTTGAAGGCCAATTGCTTGATCATAATTTTATTGATGTTGTCATTGTTTAGAATAGTTCACTAGAGTTATGTGATATGAAAAAAAAAAAAAAGAATGTGACATCAAAAAAAAAAGTGTTACCTTGATGATGGCCCTGGTCCTTCCAAGGACATCGTGCACCTTAACGCAAGTAAAATACGTAACTTGAAGGTGGCTATTATGAAGGAAAACTAAAAATAAAAATAAAAAATGATTGAAACATTCTTGAGAGGATGAGAATTACTTGAGAAATAATTGTTGAAGAGAGGGCTGAAAATAAAGAGAAGCAAATAATGGGTGATGAAGTCTAAAATTTCAAAGTGCTTAAGGAAGTGTAAGACAGTACTATATAGTTTTCCTACCCGTCCCCTAGCCTACATTTCAACCCGTTAAAGTCCTATTTGATTCTATTCAAGCATGCTTAATTAGTAGAGATGTACATAATGGGCAAACATTTGTTTCTTTGTGCATACATGTGAATTTTCTTTATGAGTGTGAGATTGTTCTTGATATGCAGTCCTTAATTTATATTCAATCTTTCTATTTGAGTGTGTGGACTATTTCTTCTTGTGAGGGCACTTATTTCATGATTGATAGGTGATTTTATTAACTTTCTTTGATAAGAGTAAGTGAGCAAGCTTAAATTTGATGAGTTCAAAGTCCTTCCTTGAGGTTAGGAGGTTAGAGGTTTGTTGTTTATTTGGATGTCTTGCATAATGATTGAGAAGTCTACTTGATGTTTTGAAATTGGTACTTGGCCTATTTTTTTGTATTAACCAAAGTGATGACATTGCTAGTATGAATTTTTTTTGGGATGAGCTTCAATGTTTTCTTGAGGACGAACNTGAAATTGGTACTTGGCCTATTTTTTTGTAATAACCAAAGTGATGGCATTGCTGGTATGAATTTTTTTTGGGATGAGCTTCAATGTTTTCTTGAGGACGAACAAAAATTTAAGTGTGGGGTGTTGATTTTAGGCTAAAAATACATATTTTTAATCATTATTTTCTAACATTTGTTATTTATATTTGTCCTTTTTCAGCATAAATTTTATGAATTGTGCTAAATTGTGTATTTTATTTGTAGGATTAAATTGGTCGAAAAATAAAGTAGTTTGGAGCTAAAGCGAATAAAAGATTGAAGGTTAAAGAAAGAAATCAAGCAGATAGCTTAATGGATTAAATTTAATAAAATAATATATTTGTATATATGAGGAAAAAGGCAGCGAACAATTTGCAATTGAAATTGGGTACTACTGCTGCCACGTGTCAGCAGCTGGGGCTCATATTAGTATGAAAGGCTGCGAGCAACGTGAAATTCCAGAAATATGCGTACAGTTGAAAACCCAATTTAATTGGATTTTGATTTCCTAATTTTTCTTGAACTCAATTATTTTAATTAGGGTTTCTTTCTTTATCTATAAATAGGGGATGAAAAAATTATCTTCAAAGGAGGAAGAAGGGAGGCGAAGAACCAAGTTACAGGACAAAATATAAATTTTCTTCTAGCTTAGGAACTTTGGAAGAGTCGACGTGGAGGCCGGAGAATTGTAGTTTATTCTTTCTTCTCCTTTAGTATTTATTTGTATTCGTGATTAATAAAAGATAGTTTAGCTATTGTTCTTAACTTTTTTATGATTAACGCATATTTATTTTAGTAAATTTTGATTGTGTTTTTGAGATAATGAGTAGCTAAATTTCATAACTAGGGTTGTGGGAACCATAAGCGATTAACAAAGTATGAATAATAACTAAGTAATTCTTGAATAGTGTTGAAGCATGCATTGATAATTCTTACGTTTAAAAGTCTTTTTAGCGGTTGCAAACGTTAGAACTACCCTTGTTGCTAGTTGTTGGACCAAGGAGGTAATCAACAAGAAAAAAATTATCAACATAGATTTAGTGTGATACTATCTAATAGGCTAGTGTCGATTGGTGCGAAGTAATAACTAAGCCAAACATCGATTATGATGTCTAATATGAGGTAAAGGTAAGGGTTAGTAAATTATACACACGTAGCCGGACCAAGGTGCGAGGTGAAATTCTCTAGATGTTGGACCAAGGATTTAGAGATACTTAACTTATCACTTTGCATGTGATACACTAGAAAAGAATTACTATTATTAGGATTACTGCGTTATTAGCTTACCGAGAACACATTTCTAGTTACTTTTAATAATCTGAATATAAATAAATACCTAGTTCAAAGCTATCTTTTTATTGTTTTATATTTTATTTGTAATTAAATCCCCCCATTGTTATATAACGACTATCGAGTTCAATATTTGCTATTGACAATTTTCTTCCATATTCTCTGTGGGATCGACCCCGACTCATAGTTGGATAAATATATTGCATTCGATCGTTTATATTTCTTTTCAAGAAGTATATTTGAACGTTATAACTTGTGAATTAGAGTTGCTTAAATAAAAAATAAATAATATATATATATATATATATATATATTAATATTAATCGTAGTTCACTCGGTAACTTATGACTAGAAGTCTTATTTTTAATAATAAGACTTTTATTTTCAGTTTAATTAAAATAACTATACATTTATATTAAGAAGTGAGCACCCATGATCTTAATATCCTGGATCCGCCATTGTTAGTTGAGGGTGCTACTTGGGAGGCCGAGGGCCAATAAGATGTCCCGTTATCCTCATTTCTTTCCTTCTACTCGTACTGTAGCTTGAAAAAAATAGTTCCTCTGGAGTTTTCTTATTTTAGGAGTCATGTGTGTTCTTAGTGTTTTTCCATGATTTCCTTATGTTATGCATGTTCTTGAGAAATTCATTTTTAGTAAGAATGTGAGTTTTTAAGATTAATTTTCCTCATGTTGTTGTGCATTGAGTAAGAGTTGCATATATGCTTCATGAGATAAATTATTGATCATGCCTAGTTGTGCTTTTGGAAATCTGTTGCATAAATTCTCTTTGAGGTTGTGTTGAGCATGCTTTTAGTTTGGAGAAGGTAGTTCCTCCTATGAACATGAGAAACGATGAATTTACATGCCTAATGGGTTGTTAGATGTAGTTCTTACTTCCTTGTGATGCATTGAATATGTTTGAGATGGAGTAGATGTTTCCTCCTTTGAATAGTGTATTATTTTGATGTTGCATGCATGATGGGTAGCTAGTCTTCAGTCTTTACTTTCGTAAAGTGTCTAGATCGTCATTCGAGGACGAATGTTCCCAAAGGGGAGATATTGTAACACCCAGAATCTAGTAGGCTAAACTAGAGCTTAACGTGGGCGCTAGAGAAATAATTATAACTCCACGTATGTAGAGTAGAGGTTTTTGTGTTAGAACGTCAAGGTACCAACCCTAAAGGACTAACTAGGAGCCCTTGAGGAAGACCCCTAGAAAAGTGCCCATAACAGTGATCACGGAAGAACCCATCCCCCGTGGGTTGGTCCACGCCCCATAGGTGGGGGTTCCATGGTTGGCCAAAATCCTACAGTCACCAACCCACGCCCAACCAGCACGAGCCGTGGGTGAGGCAGTGAGTGGTTTTTAAACGGTTAAGTTAGGGACTAAGGGGTCTTTCCAAAATTAATTTGGGATTAAGTGGTGTTGCTTTACCTTAATTTAGATCACCTATATAAATATTTTAGACCCTTAATTAAATCATCCTAAATCACTATTTCTAAATCCCCAAAAGAAATCCAATTCCCTCTAAAAAATCCTCTCTCTAGAAAGAAGAAGAAGATGGTCAAGCTAGGTCAAGTCAAGACTCGATTATTCAAGCTTGTTAGGCTTTATAATCAAGGTATGATGTCTTATTCATTCATGGACACCTTTCATCCATGAAGCCCCCATGTTTTCCCTAATTTAGAAGAAGAATTCCCCAAGTTAAACTAGGGTTTCTTCTAATGTTATGGGTTACGATCCAATAGAGTGGATTATGATTGCTTATGATTGTTTATGATGTAATTACACGTTTTATGTATGATTATACATGTATTCTTGATTAACGTAAGATTTTAGGGTGAAATTGATCTAGTTTGGTCTTATGTCATGAAAAGGGAATTTGAAGGCTTAGGTGTGACCTTCTAAGATTGATGAATTACTTTATGAATTGCTTGAGATTAGAACGCCTAGATATGAATTGCTTAAAATTAAAGCTTGTAGAAATGAATTGATTAGATTAGGGTTTATATGATGAATCACGATTAGTGGTGATGAGATTAAGTTTATATTATGATATATGATTAGAATTGCTTAAGAATGAAACATGCAGTTAGATTGTCTTGAGAATTAGGCACATATGATGACCATTTGAAGTATTGCTTGAGAGTAAGGCTTGTAGTGTGAATGTGATTTCTAAGGCCTTCAGGGTAAAAGCTAATCTAAAATGAACTAAGGATGTTAAGACTTTGAGAGTGAAGCTATTATGTATGTTGATTGTATATGGTATTGCTGTGGAAGTACTTTCGCCAATGACCTATATTATGAGTATATGAGATTATGCATGTAGTGATTTGGTTACTTGAATTGTGATTATATCCATGTCTAATGTAGCCATTCTCTACGTGTTGATTTGATATGAGCTTTGACCCTTGAAAGGGCAAGATATGATATTATTCATGTTTTATGAAGGTTATGTATATGCTTTAAGAACACTTTGAGAGTAAAGTGATTACGATTATGACCTTGTCGTGTGTTGTTGAAAGGATATTCTAATACACACACCTATGTATGAATATGATATGATGTGAATAGTTTTCTCATAATATGATGATTCTATGGTTGAAAGGCTTTCTTACCTATTGAATCTCTATGTAGACATGGACGGTTAAAGGTTATTCTCACGCATGATCTAATGGGCTATCATATGAATTATGTTGGGTTGAGTGTCAAGACATTCTTCCATGAATACGAACTTAAGTCCAGACTTAATATGAACTTCGTGGGAATTAATGATTAGCATCGAGTGGATATTGAATATGACATGGAAGCTTTACGCTAGTTGAGTCTAGCTTTCCAAATGGATTCCTTCTACGCTAATTAAATTCGGGTACCCAAAGTATGTCTCATGATATGGAAACATTCTATGCTAGTTGAGTCCGGGTTTCTAGTAGCAATCTCCTTAACCCATAAACTACGTGCCCCCGCAGGTTACTTATCTAATGGATCCACCTAAGCGAAGAGTATAGTTCTACCTTAGGAAAATAGGACAACCCATTTTCGGTGTGGAGTAGACACCGGATTCCATGTTCAGCTCACATGGTCTATGTCGATAAGGCTTATTCCCACAACAAAAATATGAATTATGAACTATGGTTACTTAAGAAGCTTTACTTAGCAAAGGTGAGATTTATGGGGTCTTATTCATATATTGCACAAGTATCCTTTGAGGGTATTTATGATATGTTCTGCTTATGATATTATGATCTATGTAATGAATATGCTTATGACTTATGCTTTTCAACGATCACAATAAGAATATTAACATGAATAATGAACCAAGAATACTTCAAGGGAAGTATTGTAAGTATGTTTTGATATGAGGACTATTTGTATGAAGTATGCTTAACTTGGATTGTTTCTATAAGTTAATTTCCTTGATATGTTTGACTAAAGGTGAAGGTTCCCTTGTCCATGAGAAATAAGCTAAAGATGAGATCAAAAGAATGATGAATATTAATGATGACCTAAAGTGACTTGCTTAGCATGGGTGGGATTATGGAGTCTTGTCTATGCATTGCACAAGCTTGCGTTGAGGTGACTTTTGAAGTCCTTCTCTTATGTTTTGATGAATTAGATGCATTGATTATGCCTATGACTATGTTGTTATTTCTTATGTTTATAGCCTATGTCTTATGATGATGTCTCTTATGCTTATGAATTATGTTATTGGCTGTCACGATTTTAATATATGTCTTACGTTGACTAATGCCTCTATTATGCTTATGTTGATTATTGTGTTATCCATCATATTTAGTACATGTTTGTACTAATGCATACTTTTGCCTATATTCTTATTAAATGTAGGATTCGGCGATATTGACTTCAATCCTCGTGGCTAGGTTCATAGTAGATCAAGAAGTAAAGTTTTTGTGAGTCCTTATAGCATCGAGGACTTGATCTATAACACCCTGTATCCGAAAATAGAGATTTCAGATTTCTGGTGTTACAGGTGGCACTCACGGACACCATCCACGGACCGTAGATGGACTCACGGTCCGTCCTGCAGGTCCGTGATTCGTGACAGAAAACTTCCCCAGAACTTAGTCAAAAAATTTGGCTAAGTTCCGACTCACGGACAGACCCACGGTCCGTAGATCAGACCACAGTCCGTGGTCTGTGTCCGTGGATCGAGACCTCCTTTACCCAGCCTCTAACACAAACTACGGTTAACCAGCACGGGCCGTCATTCGATCCACGGTCCGTAGGTCTGACCGTAGATGAGGGTCAGCAGCCAGTTAGCTGAAAAATATTGATGGGTTAACTTCAGATGGTCTTAACTCTTAGCAAAAAATGAATAATGTATTCCATGACCTATGGTTAGATAGATAATTGAATTATCTTTCCAGCGCCACCGAGTTTGCTAAATTCCGACCTTTGAGTAAAAAGTTATGCTTATTTTAGTGAAGCCCTATCGAACAGACTCGATCGACGGACCCAATTTACGGACCGTCGATTGAATGACGGCCCATCAGTCCAATCCGTCGATCACTCAGACAACAGTTAAGTCAGAGGTCTTTTGGTCTTTTCCTATTTGATCTAACCCCTAAGATACGTCGTTTAAACCTTAAATCATGAGGTTTTTAGTCAGTTTAAGCCTAGAAACATAACTAGAACTTACCTTAGTCAAAATCATTAATCAAAACTTAGAAGATTAAAAGCAAGAGAGGAGAAAAAAGGTCAAGAACCCCAGTTCAAGAACGCAGCGAGGTTTCTTCAGTTCCAGCCCCGAAATCGAAAGATTTCTCCATGGAATTCGTCACCATGTATGTGGGATTTCACTAGTGGGTTCCTTTCGCCCATTAGGTCCCTAGAATTCAGTCAGATTCTTGATTCCATGATTATGAACAGACTTAGGGTTTCTAGAATCTGAACATATAATCATGAATTAGTTATTTAAATGTTCCAAATCAGATTATCATGTTATTGCTCAGTTTCTTAGAGAAAATTTCAGAACCCTAGCTATGTATTTGATTAGTTCTTGAATTACACATGCTATGCCAGATATTTCAGTTATTCAGATATACATGCTCCTGTTTTATGCCACATTATCAGTATATTTAAGCATAAACCCTATTTTGAGTTATAAATCTTGAGAAGGTTTTCTTTAAGACAACACTTTAGTTTTAAATTGAGTTTTTGAGAAAGTTAAGATGAGTTTTGAGAAAGAGCTTCTAAAACATGATTAGTATGACAATTGAGTAGGTCATCAATGTATGAATAGTATGGTATCTAGATATACCATCAATGTTTATGCAGTATTACTTTCTAAGTCATCAATGATCAGAGTATTGTTTTCTAAAAAGGAGTTTTCAAGTATGAGTATCTACATGTCAGTATTTTAAGCTATTCAGTATTTCAGTCATAATATATTCAGTTATACATGCCTCAGATTATGAATGCATAATTATCAGATTAATTGTTGCATTCTCAGTTTGCATGTTCAGTTTCGAGTTATCCAATATTTACAGAAATTTAGTCATAACCAGTTAACTACTAAATTTATTGGGAGTAGCATAATACCGAGTTGGACTAGGGTTCAGCTTACCCATATAGTCCGACAACTACGAGCCACGTAGGTGTAAGTCCCCTCTGTGGGCAACATTAGTTTAGTGATCACGCTAGCATGCCTCTATACCTCTGGCAGGGTATATTGGGTTCCTTTCGATGGGGCGTATACATCGGACTCTACATTTAGCTCATGTGGTTTTATGTCGGTTATTAGTAGCTTCTACAGTCCAGTCAAACTCTATTGCATTGACCACTTTTCAGTACAGTCAGTATTCAGTCTCAACGTGTTATAAATTTGGTCATTGCATCAGTTAACTCAGTATTCAGTATTTTCAGTATCTATATCATGTTCAGATTATTTCATTGCTTCATTGCTTTGTTCAATTATATGTTATTTCAGCTTTACTTTATCCTGCATGCTCAGTACCTTTCAAGTACTGACGCATATGTGCGTTACATCTTCTCGTGATGTAGGTTCAGGTTCTCAGCATCCAGATCACGTTTAGATCGATTTTCGATCTTCAGTTCAGAAGCATCAGTGGTGAGTCCTCAATCTTTGAGGACTAGTGACATGTTTATCTTTGTCGCTTTTAGTCTTTAGTTTTAGTTTTGCTAGATCTAGTTGGGCCATGTCCCAATATTTCTAGTAAGTTTAGAGGCTTATTTCAGACATAGTTAGATTTAACTTAGTATTGAGTTAATAACTTCTTTGTATTAAACTCATCAGTTTTCATATATATTAGTTATAGTATATGCGTATTCCCCATCTTTTTTAGATTTATTTATAATTTAGCTTCCGCATCAGTTTATTATCTTTAGTGTGCTCATGATCATGCAAGTAGGATTAGCTTGGGATTACTTGTGGTCCTAGGTCCCGTGTCCGCGTGTCGGGGGTAGCTCGAGGCGTGACAAACTTGGTATCATAGCATTAGGTTTAAGTGTCCTTGGATGTCTGAAAAGCCGCACTAAGTAGAGTCTTTTTCATGGGTGTGAAGTGCACTACATCTAATGAGAGGGAGGATACAAAGTGATTTTAGGAAAACTTCACTTTCTTGTTACTCTTATCGTGCGAAAGGTATGATCTAATTTCATTCTAACTCGACGTTCTACTTTTCAGTGATCATGCCTCCTCGTAGAGCTTATGCCAGGAATGCTAATGCACGCAATGCTATCGCAGTTCCTCTATTCCCAGATCAAGAAGTTTCGAATGCAGAGTTTCGGAATGCTAATTTAGCATTTGGCTCAGGTATGACCAACGAGAACAATCAACAAGTTCTAGTTCCTACTAATAGAAATGGTGGATCAGCGGCAGCTAGAGTTTGAGATTTTTATAAGGATGTATCCGCCTGAGTTTTAGGGTCACAAGTTGGTGAAGATTCACAAAACTTCATTGATGAGGTTAAGAAAATCTTTGGAGTGATGCAAGTGACTGATAATGGTAGGGTTGAGTTGGCATCCTACCAGCTTAAAGATGTGGCTCACATATGGTACACTTAGCGGAAAGATTCAAGGGCTACTTTATCTTTAATGACTCCTTTCATAGCAGTCCAATTCAGTGTTAGTCCAGAAACACTCTAAGAACCCTTCTCAGTCTCTACTCCAGTCAGTGACCCAGTTATAGCTAACGGGTATACAGAAATTGCCCTGTCACAGTCTCTCAGAAAGTCACCTCAGCAGATATTGTAGAGTTAGAAATGGTAGACTTTGATGTCATTCTGGGCATAGATTGGTTACATTCATGTTATGCCTCAGTTGACTGTAGAACTAAGATTGTTCGTTTCCAGTTTCCAGACGAACCAATCGTAGAATGGAAGGGTAGTAGCTTAGCGCCTATGGGTCGATTCATTTCTTACCTTAAGGCTAGAAAGATGATCTCTAAGGGTTATCTCTATAATCTAGTTCAGGTTAAGGATTCTAGTTCCGAATCCCCAACTCTTGAGTCAGTTCCTATAGTTAGTAAGTTTCCAGAAGTGTTCTCAGAAGATCTTCTCGGAGTTCCTTCCGAAAGGGAAATCAACTTTGGAATAGATCTCCTTCCAGATACCTAGCCTATCTCTATCACTCCTTACATAATGGCTCCAACTGAGCTTAAGGAATTGAAAGAGCAATTGAAAGACCTTCTAGATAAGGGCTTCATCAGACCCAATGTTTTGCCATGGGGTGCACCAGTGTTGTTCGTGAATAAGAAAGATGGTTCTCTCAGAATGTGTATTGACTATAGGCAGTTGAACAAAGTCACAATCAAGAATAAGTATCCTATCCCCAGGATTGATGACTTGTTTGACCAACTTCAGGGTGCTATTCATTTCTCAAAGATAGACCTCAGAACAGGTTATCATCAGCTTAGAGTCAGAGATAGTGACATTCCGAAGACAGCCTTCAGAACTCGGTATGGTCATTATGAATTTGTAGTCATGTCATTTGGACTAACCAATGCTCCTACAACTTTCATGGATTTGATTAACAGAGTGTTCAAGCAGTACTTGGACTTGTTCGTTATCGTCTTTATTGATGAAATCCTCATTTATTCTAGGAATGAGGAAGAACATGCGATTCATTTGAGAGTTGTTCTACAAACTCTCAAAGATCGCCAGTTATTTGCAAAATTTAACAAGTGTGAGTTTTGGTTACAATCAGTTGCCTTCCTTGGACATATTGTGTCTAGTGAAGGAATTCGAGTAGATTCCTAGAAGATAGAAGAAGTGAAACAATGGCCCAGACCTACCTCTGCTACAGATATCAGAAGTTTCTTAGGTCTAGTAGGTTATTGCAGAAGGTTTGTGGAAGTATTTTCATCCATAGCCTCACCATTGCCTAGGTTGACTCAGAAAAAGGTTAAGTTCCAATGGTCAGATGATTGTGAGAAAAGCTTTACAGAACTGAAAACTAGGTTGACTACAGCTCCTGTCTTGACTCTACTAGAGGGTTTAGATGGTTATGTGATCTATTGTGATGCATCCAGAGTCGGCCTAGGTTGTGTGTTGATGCAGCGAGGTACTGTTATAGCTTATGCTTCTAGACAGCTTAAGGTGCATGATAAGAATTATCCGACTCATGACCTCGAAGTTGCAGCAGTGGTATTTGCACTCAAAATTTGGAGACATTAATTGTATGGTGTTCACGTAGATGTGTTCACAGACCATAAGAGACTTCAATATGTGTTCACCCAGAAAGAGTTGAATCTTCGCTAGAGAAGATGGCTAGAGTTCCTCAAAGATTATGATATGAGTGTGGATTACCATTCTAGTAAGGCAAATGTAGTAGCAGATGCCCTTAGCAGACTATCTATGGGTAGTGTAGCACATATTGAAGAAGAAAGAATAGAGCTAGCAAAGGATGTTCACAGACTTGCTCGCCTAGGAGTTTGTCTTATGAGCATATTAGATGGTGGTGTAATGCTTCAGAATGGAGCAAAATCTTCTTTAGTAGTAGAAGTTAAGAAAAAGCAAGACAGTGATCCAATATTGCTAGAGCTTAAGGGTGCAGTCCAGAAGCAGACAATGGAGGTATTTTCCCAAGGGGGAGATGGTGTGCTTCGCTATCAAGATCGATTATGTGTTCCTAATGTGGGTGAATTGAACCAACATATTCTTGCAGAGGCCCATAACTCTAGATATTCTATTCATTCAGGTACTACTTAGATGTACCGCGATATGCGGGAAGTCTATTGGTGGAATGGTATGAAAAGAGATATAGCAGATTTTGTGGCTAAGTGCCCCAATTGCAAGCAAGTCAAGGTAGAACCTCAGAAACCAGGAGGTATGACTCAAGAGATTGACATTCCTACTTGAAAGTGGGAAGTGATCAACATGGACTTCATCACAAGTTTACCTCGTACTTGCAGACGACATGACTCCATTTAGGTGATTGTTGATAAGGTTACTAAGTCTTCTCGCTTTTTGGCGCTAAAGACTATAAATTCGGTGGACGATTGCGCCAAACTTTTTATTAATGAGATTGTGAGGTTGCATGAAGTTCCTTTGTCTATCATCTCAGATAGAGGTCCTCAGTTTACCTCTCAGGAAGTCATTTCAGAAGGATTATGGTACTCAGGTCAACCTTAGCACAACATTTCATCCAAAGACGGATGGTCAGGCAGAACGTACCATTCAGACCTTAGAGGACATGTTGAGAGCGTGTGTGATAAACTTCAAGGGTATTTGGGATGATCACCTTCCTCTGATTGTGTTCGCCTGCAACAATAGTTACCATTCCAGCATTCAGATGGCCCCTTATGAGGCATTGTATGGGCGTAGATGTAGATCTCCAATTGGTTGGTTTGAAGTAGGTGAAGCAGCCTTGATAGGACCAGATTCGGTCCTTGATGCTATGGAAAAAGTGCAACTCATTAGAGAGAGACTTAAAATTGCTCAGAGTCACCAGAAGTCTTATGCAGATGTGAGAAGAAGGGAACTAGAGTTCCAAGTTGATGATTGAGTTTTCCTGAAAGTGTCACCTATGAAAGGGGTGATGAGATTTGGCAAGAAAGGGAAGCTCAGTCCCAGATATGTAGGCCCGTACCAGATCTTGAAAAGGATTGGTAAAGTGTCTTATGACTAAGAGTTGCCAGCAGATTTAGCAGCAGTGCATCCAGTCTTTCACATTTCTCTTTTGAAGAAGTATGTGGGTGATCCAGCATCTATAGCGCCATTATAGAGTGTGGCCGTGAAAGATAGCCTTTCTTATGAGGATGTACCAGTTGAGATTCTCGATCGTCAGGTTAGAAGGTTGAGAAACAAAGAAGTCGCTTCAGTCAATGTTTTGTGGAGGAGTCAGTCCGTAGAGGGAACTACTTTGGAAGCAGAAGCAGCCATGAAGTCCAAGTATCCTCACCTCTTTCCTTCCGATTCCATTCCAGCTTGAGGTAATAGTTCCTCTTCAGTTTTTCAGTCATTCAATCGAACATTCAATCTTAGAATAATGTTCCTTCAGTTTGTACTTAAATTTTCAGTGTATTTGCACGTTCTTGGAACTCAGTTCAGTTAGAAATTCAGTTCTCAGTGTTTAGTGATAGGGATTGCAGCCCTCTCCCTCTATTTCAGCTAAATTAGTCTTCATTCGAGGACGAATGGTCCCAAGGGGGAGATAATGTAACACTCCGTATCCGAAAATAGAGATTTCAGATTTCTGGTGTTACAGGTGGCACTCACGGACCATAGATCGACTCACGGTCCGTCCTGCAGGTCCCTGCTTCATGACAGAAAACTTTCCTAGAACTCAGTCAGAAAATTTGGCTAAGTTCCGACTCACAGACAGACCCACGGTCCGTAGATCAGACCACGGTCCGTGGTCTGTGTCTGTGGATCGAGACTTTCTTTACCCAGCCTCTGACACAAACTACGGTTGACAACCACGGACCGTCATTCGATCCACGGTCCGTAGGTGTGACCATAGATGAGGGTCAGCAGCCAGTTAGCTAAAAAATATTTATGGGTTAACTTCAGATGGTCATAACTCTTAGAACAAAATGAATTATGTGTTCTATTACCTATGGTTAGATAGATAATTGAATTATCTTTCCAAAGCCACTAAGTTTGCTAAATTCTGACCTCCGAGTAAAAAGTTATACTTATTTTAGTGAAGCACTGTCGGGCATACTCGATCGACGGACCCAATCTACGGACCGTCGATTGAATGACGGCCGGTCAGTCCAATCTGTTGATTACTCCGACAGCAGTTAAGTCAGGGGTCTTTTGGTCTTTACCTATTTCGTTTAAACCCTAAATCATGAGGTTTTTAGTCAGTTTAAGCCTAGAAACATAACTAGACCTTACCTTAGTCAAAATCATTAATCAAAACTTAGAAGATTAGAAGCCAGAGAGGACAAAAAAGGTGAAGAACCCTACTTCAAGAACGCAGCGAGGTTTCTTCAGTTCCAGCCCTGAAATCGAAAGATTTCTTCGTGGAATTCGTCACCAGGTATGTGGGATTTCACTAGTGGGTTCCTTTCGCCCATTGGGTCCCTAGAATTTAGTCATATTCTTGATTCCGTGATTATGAACAGACTTAGGGTTTCTAGAATCTCAACATATCATCATGAATTAGTTATTTAAAAGTTCCAAATCAGATTATCATGTTATTACTCAGTTTCTTACATAAAATTTCAGAACCCTAGCTTTGTATTTAATTAGTTCTTGAATTACACAAGCTAGGTCAGATATTTCAGTTATTCAGATATACATGCTCCAGTTATATGCCACATTATCAGTATATTTTAGCATACACCCTATTTTGAGTTACAAATCTTGAGAAGGTTTTCTTTAAGACAACACTTGAGTTTTAAACTGAGTTTTTGAGAAAGTTAGGATTAGTTTTGAGAAAGAGCTTCTGAAACATGATTAGTATGACAACTGAGTAGGTCATCAATGTATGAATAGTACGGTATCTAGATATACCATCAATGTTTATGCAGTATGACTTCCCAAGTCATCAATGATCAGAGTATTGTTTTCTAAAAAGGAGTTTTCAAGTATGAGTATCTACATCTCAGTATTTTAAGTTATTTAGTATTTCAGTCATAATATATTCAGTTATACATGCCTCAGTTTATGAATGCATCATTATCAGATTAATTGTTGCATTCTCAGTTTGCATGTTCAGTTTCGAGCTATCCAGTATTTATAGAAATTTAGTCATAACCAGTTAACTACTAAATTCATTGGGAGTAGCATAATACCGAGTTCGAATAGCGTTCAGTGTACCCGTATAGTCCCAGAACTACGAGCCACGTAGGGGTAAGTCCCCTCTGTGGGCAACATCAGTTTAGTAATCACGCCAGCATGCCTCTATACCTCTGGCAGGGTATATTGGGTCCTCTCGATGGGGCGTATACATCGGACTCCACATTTAGCTCATGTGGTTTTATGTCGGTTATTAGTAGCTCTCACAGTCCAGTCAGACTCTATTGCATTGACCATATTTCAGTACAGTCAGTATTCAGTCTCAACGTGTTATAAATTTGGTCATTGCATCAGTTAGCTCAGTATTCAGTATTTTCAGTATCTATATTATGTTCAGATTATTTCATTGCTTCATTGCTTTGTTCAGTTATATGTTATTTCAGCTTTACTCTATCCTGCATGCTCAGTACTTTCAAGTACTGACGTATACGTGCGCTACATCTTCTCGTGATGTAGGTTCGGGTTCTCAGCATCCAGATCACGCTTAGATCGATTTTCGATCTTCAGTTCAGAAGCATCAGGGTGAGTCCTCATTCTTCGAGGACTAGTGACATGCTTATCTTTATCGCTTTTAGTCTTTAGTTTCAGTTTTGCTAGATGTAGTTGGGGCATGTCCCAACATTTCTAGTCAGTTTAGAGGTTTACTTCAGACATAGTTAGATTCAGCTTAGTATTGAGTTAATAACTTCTTTGTATTAAACTCATCAGTTTTCATATATCTCTGATATAGTACATAGGTATTCCCCATCTTTTTCAGATTTATTTATGATTTAGCTTCCGCATCAGTTTATTAACTTTAGTATGCTCATAATCATACCAGCAGGGTTAGCTTGGGATCAATTGTGGTACTAGGTCCCGTGTCCGCGTCTCGGGGGTAGCTCAAGGCGTGACATGATCATCCTTTCCTTTTATGTCTTTCTTTTATGTTTAGAAATTTGCATTTGTAATACCCCATAACTTCCAACACTTATACAACTAAGTGAACGTGAAAAAATATTTGAACTCGAGATAGTAAAAGGTGGTATTTGATATTAAAGTCATAAGTGGACAAGTGTGTATTAGTGTTAAGATCTTGTAAAGAAACTAAGATATGGAAAATGGTGTAAAATAGGTGAGGTGCTTGCTTGACTAAATTAAGCTACTAGGTAACAAGTAGGTGCATCACCTTCGTAAGGTATATGGAACAAGTAGGTGCATCACCTGCTTTGATTTATGGGCAATATGGAGGCCTAAATTAAGTGATCAATTTGAGGCCCAATCTATCCAAGAAAAGGGGAAAAATGAAAAAGAATGGCAGTCCAAGGCCCAATCTTTCCAAGCCCACAAGAAATAATTTTAATTGAAAAGTAGGTGCATCACCTACTTAAATGTATGGCCTAAATTCAAGACACATGGTGGCTGCAAATGAAGTACGAGAAAGGTGGCAAAAGAGAGCCTATTAAGGTCAAAAATCTGATACAAATATCTCATTTTCCTCTTATCCAAATTTCAAGCTCTCAAGTTCATATATTTCTCTTTCTCAAGATGAAACAGCCACCCAATATTCCCATTAGGGTTCTAAGTATTTTACATTTTGTTTCTCCAAAGTAGCCAGAAGATCACCTTCTCTCCTCTATTGCTTCAAGTATATTGGACAGTTCTTCAAGGTGAGTGAAATAAAGATAGTTATATGTGTTGGCAGCCAAGGTTCTGCCCCTCACTTCCAAAGATTAAGAGAAGGTTACAAAAATAATTGAAGGAGGATAACAAATTAAAATCACCAAAATGAAGCTTATGACGTTAAAAGATAGGTTGAGACTACGTAAGCTATATGAATTGGGAATTGAGGTATGTAAGGCTATTTGATCTCATATCTTTTGGCATGAAGTTCTATATTCTGTGTACCAACAAATTGATATCTCTAACTGATCCTTATGGTAAAAGATACAATGTGAGGGTGTACAATCTCCAATGTAGCTAATGGTCTTCCTTATACAGTCCAAGTTCTCAAAATATGTCAAACTAGTTCTATACGTGTTCATTATCCAATATTGGTGTGTTTATTCTTTCAAGTACTAGTTGACAAAGGTACTTTAACCATTAAGTTTCATGAGTTATCCACCAAGTCAAATGAAGTTCATTGAGTCAATTAGATCTTACATTATACATGTTACAGGTTTTTATATATTAGATGCATATTATGTCCATTGTTCATTTTATATCCCCTTACGTGGAATGTACAATCCTTATTTAAGTTCTGTCACCAGCTTCATTAGTTTGGATGTTTATGCACTCTTTCATTTGATATTGTATACTAAGTTTTTAGCTATCATATCATCTTATATAGTCTTTGCCTCTGCATTTTGAGAAGTTGCAGTCTCTACTAAGTGCTAAGCTATCGTATACCCCCATGTGAAATGTCCAAACATGTTTTAAATGAAGCATCTTGTAAGAAGAATTACTTTCTCAGTTGCTATACATATTAATGAATCATTTACTACATGTAAGGTAGTTTCCACACACCTTCGTGGGTCACCTGTATAGTCCTTTGTGCCCAAATGAAGTTCAGGAGTCATATAGGTTCCTAAGTAGCACAACAAAGTTACACATTCTTCATATATTATTGTTTTTATGCCTCAATTAATTTGTCCACATCACTAGTATATAGTCCTAAATCTCAAAAGAGTCACGGACATCAAAAGAACAATCTCAAAGATTAAAGAGAAAGGGTAAAGTGAATCTATATAATTAAGGGTGGTAGCTCAAGGGTGGTAATACCTAGCACAGACCGATCCCAATATATATAAGTAAGGTAGCTCTGGGTGGTAATACCTATTATGGGCCGATCCCAATCTATATAATTATGGGTGGCAGCTCAGAGGTTAAAATACATAGCATGGCCGATCCTAATTCTTGTTCTTAAGGGTGGCAGCTCAGGGGTGGTAATACCTAGCTTGGCTGATCCCAATCTATATTATTATGGGTGGCAGCCCAGGGGTTAAAAGCCTAGCATGGGTCGATCCTGATTTCTATATTTATGAGGACCGCATCCCAGGGGTTAAAATGCTTAGCATGGGTCATCCTCTCCTACCACTAATCAGTTGCTCATTGTGTCACATGCTACAAAGTCTATAAAGAAAAGATGAGCAAACTTAAAGCCAAGAATGTAATGTATATGATTCCCCAAGTATAACAAAAAAATGTAATGTACATGATTCCACTAGTATAAGCAAAGGTGAATGCAATGTACCTGACTCTTCAAGTACTTGCAGATATGAATGTAAGGTATGTGATTCGACAAGTATAATCAAAGGTTGTCTCTTATCCTTATCTATACAGAATATTTGTGCATTTGTACCTGATTTCAGTTGAGCTCTTATTTTACATATGGTTACTTTATGCCTTACATATTCAGTACATTATTTCGTACTGATGTCCCTCCTAGGGGATGTTGTTTTCATGCCACAGGTATAGGTACTCAAACTAATAAAATCTCTCAATATAACCATAGGATACTCAACGACCTTTGGTGAGCTCTATATTGCTTCAAGCCTTTCCCGAGTCTCTAGTATATTTTTGAGATTATTTATTAGTTAAGGGGTATGATGAGGTCATGTCCCATTATAAGCTAAGTGTCTATCTTCTAGAGGCTTTGTAGACCAAATGTCAAAGTTAAGCGTGGTTATGTTTTGTTTCTAGTAATTAAGGCTTCAACATGTACATTTATTTTGGGCCTATCTATGTTGATCTTTTGTCAAGGCACTTGACCTATACTCATCAAAGATTTATAGTTATCATAGTTGCATGTACAATAAGCACAATACATAAGTTGGTTATCTTAGGCCTTTAGGGCATACCTGTCTGTCTCAATGGGACTTGGGGCGTGACAACATAGGCTGTGTCCCTAACTCTCTTTCAAGTATTAGATGGTTTGAGACAAGTGTAATAGACTTCCGCTTCGTTTTATGAGACTTTGATTGTATTGGAAAAAATATGTTAAATTTCTGTACTTTTCTATTATCTTATGTTGTGATATGCTAAGTGGCTTATATGGAGTCCTTTGGGGTTCTACGTGCCATCTTACATCTAGGGGGGACCCCTGGGTCATCACATCAAGGCACGCTTCAAATGTATCTCCCACAACCAAAAAGTCATCCATGAAAACCTCCATCAAATCTCAATCATATCAGAAAAATAGAGAGCATACACCATTGAAACGTCGCGGGTGCATTAAACAATCCGAAGGGCATTCTTTTGAAAGCAAACTGTAACACCTCGAAAACCAGACCTAGAAAAAAATTGCAAAAACAAACTTGAACCAGTGAACCGCAGTAGGGTTCACGGACCGTGATACGGTCCATGATCCGTTGACCTGCCCGTGATGGTGAGTTAGACTCCACAAGGCCCAAACGTCAAACCACAAGATCCTTCATGGGCCATGGTCTTGACAACGGACTATGGTGGCGTCCGTAGTTGCTAAACCAGTAGGCCCCCAAAGCCTAGCCCTCAGACCCCCTGTCACAAGTAAGGACTGAAGGGGACCTTCACGGTACATGGTTATGACGACGGGTCATAGGGGCGTATATGAAGATCACCTAGGACACCCCACACCTGAGCCTCCAGACATCAACACGAGTGAGGACCACATGGACTTTCATGGTGCGTGGTTCTCCACACGGGCCGTGGTAGGGGCTCGTGGAGGAGACCCCAGGATAAGTAGCCACTGGCCAAGGACCACGACTAGTCCCATGGTCCGTGAAAGTGGTTGTGGTCAGCCCCGTCAAAATTTTAAGTAGGGTTATTTTGATCTTTTCTCCTATTCATTGGGCACTTAAACTACGTCGTTTTGGTCATTTTTAGCCTAGAAACATAACTAGAACTTACCTAAGTTAAATAATCCATCAAAAATTAGAAACTTAGATCGTAAAGAGAAGAAAAAGGCAACCAAACCCTAGTTCAAGGACGCAACAAGGTTCCATCAGTTCCTGCCTCGAAATCGAAAGATTTTTCCATGGAATTCATCACCATGTATGTGGGATTTCACTAGTAGGTTACTTTCGCCCATTAGGTCCCTAGAATTCAGTTAGGTTCCTGATTCCCTTAATATTATCTAGACCTACGGTTTCTTGAATGTTAGAAATTGTTGGGTTTCAGCTTTTAGAATGATCCAAATCAAATTTTGATGAATTTGGTAACGTTTTGTGTAAATTCTTTCATGAATTTAGAACCCTAGCAATGTAGTTCTTTTAGTTCATGAATTACACATGCTAGGTCAGTTACTTCAGATATATACATACATGCTTCAGATTTTGGGTGTTTCATTATCAGAATATTAATGTTTCATTCTCAGTTGCATACTAGTATTTTAATATTATAGAAATTTAGTCATAAATTGCTAATCAAAAGGGAGTATCTTTAATAACGAGTGGACTAGAGTCAGCCACCCTTAAGTCCTAGAACTACGTGCCCCATAGGTTAAGTCCCCTTTGTTGGGCATTACATTTTGGTGATCACGCCAGTCATGCCTCTATACCTTTGGCAGGGTACATTGGGTCCTCTCGATGGAGCATATACATCGGACTACACATTTAGCTCATGTGGTTTTATGTCGATCATTAGTAACTCCTATACAGTTCAGTCAGATTCTATTGCATTGACCATGTATTCAGTATAGTTCAATATGCAGTCTTAGCATGCTATAAACATGGTCATTGCATTCAGTTTAGTCATGTTCAGTATTTTCAGTATCCATTAAATCATTACTTTATTGCTGGTTCAGTTATGTTATTATTCAGCTCTACTCTAGCATACATATTAGTGTCTTTCAAGTACTGATGCATACTCTGCGCTATATCTTATCGTGATGTAGGTTCAGGTCCTTAGCAGTCAGATCACGCATAGATCGGTTCCTAATCTTCAGTTCAGCAGCGTCAGTGTTGAGTCCTCATTCTTCGAGGACTAGAGACATGTTTATCTTTCTTACTTTTAGCTTTAGTTTCAATTTTGCTAGATTTCGCTGGGGCATGTCCCAACATTTCTAGTCAGTAGAGGCTTTATTTTAGACATAGTTAGTTTTAGCTTTAGTCTTGGAGTTTGACATCTCATTTGTACTCAAACTCACAGCTTTCATATATTCAGATTTAGTATATGGGTATTCCCCATCATTTCATTGCAAATTTATTCTTATGATTTAGCGTTCAAACAGTTTTATTGCTCCGTTTATTTTTAGTATGCTTATGATTATGCAAGCAGGGTTAGCTTGGGGTCACTCATGATCTAGGTCCCGTGTTCGCGTCCAGCGGGTAGCATTGGTGTGTGACAAACTTTGTATTAGAGCATTAGGTTTTAGTGTCCTAGGATGTCTGAAAAATCTAGACTAAGTAAAGCCCTGTTTATGGATGTGAAGTGCACCACATCTAATGAGAAGGAGGCTACAAAGTGATTTAGGAAAACATCACTTTCATTGTTACTCTTATTGTGCGTAAGGTTTGATTTAGTTCCTCGTGCTAATCCTTCGTTATGCACTTTCAGATCATGCCTCCTCGTAGAGCTTACGGAAGGAATGTGAATGCCAGGAATGCAAATGCAGCTCCTCAAGTCTCAGATCAGGAAGTTTTGAATGCTGAGTTTTGGAATGCTATCCAGTTGTTGGCTCATGTATGACCAACCAGAACAATCAGCAGGTTCCAGTTCTGGCGAATGCTAATGTTGGGTCAATTACATCTAGAGTTCATGATTTTATCAAAGATAAATCCTCCTGAGTTCTAAGGATCGCAGATTGGTGAGGATCCCCAAAGCTTCGTTGATGAGGTCAAGAAGATCTTTGGAGTGATGCATGTAACTGGAAATGATCGGGTTGAGTTGGCATCTTATCAACTGAAGGATATAGCTCATATCTGGCATATTCAGTGGAAAGAGAACATGGGTACAGATGTAACTCCTATCACTTGGGATTTCTTTAGTGAGACCTTTCTGGACAGGTTTTTCCCAAGAGAGTTGAGGGAGGCAAAAGTTCAGGAGTTTATGAATTTGAGGCAAGGTTCAATGACAGTCCAAGAGTGTGGGCTCAAGTTCACCCAACTCTCTAGGTATGCTCCTCAAATGGTTGTTGATTCAGGGCTCAAATGAATAAGTTCATGTATGGGGTATCTGATCTTGTGAAAACAGAGTGTAGGAATGCCATGTTACCTGAAAATATGAATTTATCTAGGCTCATTACTCATGCTCAGCGGGTTAATGGTGATAATATTATAAAACAAGATACGGAGAATAAGAAAGCTAGGAAAGGTAACTATGACTATTCCCAATAGAAATCGGGTGGTGGAAATCGCTCGCAATTTCAGTAGAAGTGTTCAACTCCAGCACCTTCATTAGCTAGTGTTCCATCCTCCAAGTTTCGAAGTGATCAAGAAGATAGGGCATCAGACTCTAAGACTCAAGGTAGTGTTTCAGGCACTAGAACCTACCCAACTTGTCCGAAATGTGGTAAGAACTATCCGGGCGAGTGTCTTGCTGGAAAGGAAGGATGTTTTGGGTGTGGTAAGTCTAGTCACAGGTTGAAGGATTGTCCTTCTAAATAGGGTCAAGGAGGAAAAATGGTAGAGCTCAGTCTACAACATCAACAGCACCAGTGGGTCGCCCAACTCAACAGGGTAACTCATCTGGTATAGGTGGTGGTCAGCGCCAAAACAGATTGTATGCTATCCAGGCTTACCAGAATCAGGAAGATTTTCTTGATATAGTCACCTGTACATTACGAGACTTTGATCTTGATGTTTATGCATTGTTAGATCCATGGGCTACTATCTCCTTTTTAACTCCTTTTATAGCAGTCAAATTTGATGTTAGTCCAGAAACTCTTTCAGAATCCTTCTCAGTCTATAATCTAGTCGGTGACCCAGTTATCGCTAGACGGGTATACAAAAATTGCCTAGTCATAGTCTCCCAGAAATTCACCTCAGCAGATCTTGTAGAGTTAGAAATGGTAGACTTCGATATCATTCTAGGCATGGACTAGTTACATTCCTGTTATGCCTCAGTCGATTGTAGAACTAGGATTGTTGGCTTTCATTTTCTAGACGAACCAATCTTAGAATGGAAATGTAGTGGCTTAGCGACTATGGGTCGATTCATTTCTTACCTTAAGGCCAAAAAGATTATTTATAAGAGGTATCTCTATCATTTAGTTCTGGTTAAGTATTCAAGCTCTGAAACCCCAACTCTTGCGTCAGTATCTATAGTTAATGAGTTCCCAAGAAGATATTCTCAGAGGTTCTCCCGAAAGGTAAATCGACTTTGGAATTGATCTCCTTCCAGATACCTAGCCTATTTATATTCCTCCTTACAGAATGGCTCCAGCTGAGCTTAAGGAATTGAAGGATCAGTTGAAAGACCTTCTAAATAAGGGTTTTATCGGACCTAATATTTCCATATGGGGTGCACCATTGTTGTTCGTGAAGAAGAAATATGGTTCTCTTAGGATGTGCATTGATTATAGATAGTTGAACAAGGTCACAATCAAGAATAAATGCCCTCCCCGCAGGATGATGACTTGTTTGACCAACTTCAGGGTGCTAGTCATTTCTCAAAGATAGACCTCAGATCCAGTTATCATCAGCTCAGATTCAGAGATAGTGACGTTTCAAACACAGCCTTCTGAACTCGGTATAGTCATTATGAATTTGTAGTTATGTTATTTAAACTAAGCATTTCTCATGCAACTTTCATAGACTTGATGAACAGAGTGTTCAAGCAGTATTTGGACTTGTTCATTATCGTTTTTATTGATGATATCCTCATTTACTCTAGGAATGGGGAAGAACATGCGAATCATTTGATGGTTGTTCGACAAACTCTTAAAGATCGCCAATTATTCACTGAATTTAGCAAGTGTGAGTTTTGGTTGCAGTCTATTGCTTTCCTTGGGCATATAGTGTCTAGCGAAGGTATCCAAGTGAATTCTCACAAAATAGAAGCAATCAAACAATGGCCCAAACCTACCTCTCCTATAGATATGAGAAGTTCCTTGGGTCTAGCAGGTTATTACAGAATGCTCATAGAAGGATTCTCATCCATAGACTCTCTATTGACTAAATTGAATCAGAAAAAAGGTCAAGTATCAATGATCAGATGATTGTGAGAAAAGCTTCACATAATAGAAAATTAGGTTGACTATAACTCCTGTTTTGACTCTACCAGATGGTTTAGACAGTTATGTGATCTATTATGATGCATCCAGAGTCGGCCTATGTTGTGTGTTGATGCAACGAGGTAAGGTTATAGCTTATGCTTCTAGACAACTTAAGCTGCATGAGAAGAACTATCCAACTAATAACCTCGAGCTAGCAGCAATGGTGTTTGCACTTAAGATTTGGAGACATTACTTGTATGGTGTGCACGTAGATGTGTTCACAGACCACAAGAGCCTTCAGTATGTGTTCACCCAGAAAGAGTTGAATCTTCGCCAGAGGAGATGGCTTGAATTCCTCAAGGATTATGATATGATTGTGCATTACTATCCTCGTAAGGCCAATGTAGTAGCAGATGCTCTTAGCAGACTATCTATAGGTAGTATAGCACATGTTGAGGAAGAAAGAAAGGAGCTCGCAAAGGATAGTCACATACTTACTCGCTTAGGAGTTCGTCTTATGAGCATATCAAATGGTGGTGTAACAGTTCAGAATGGGTCAGAATCTTCATTAGTAGTGGAATTTAAGGTAAAGCAAGACAGTGATCCGATATTGCTTCAACTAAAAGGTATAGTCCATCAGTAGAGATTGAGGTTTTCTCCTAGGGGGAGATGGTGTGCTTCGTTATCAAGGTCGATTATGTGTTCCTAAGGTGGGTTAGTTGAGACAACAGATTCTTCTAGAAGCCCATAACTCCAGATACTCTATTTATCCGGGCACCACTAAGATGTACCGTGATCTCCGGGAAGTCTTTTGGTGGAATGGTATGAAAAGGCATATAGCGGATTTTGTGGCTAAGTGCCCTAATTGTCAGCAAGTGAAAGTAGAACATTAGAAACCAGGAGACATGACTCAAGAGATCGATATTCCTACTTGGAGGTGGGAAGTGATCAACATGAATTTCATGATTGGTTTACCTCGCACTCGCAGACAGTATGACTCCATTTGTGTGATTGTTGATAAAGTTACTAAGTCTGCACGTTTTTTGGCTGTCAAGACTACGAATTCGGCAGAGGACTACGCCAAGCTTTACATTAATGAGATAGTGATCCTGCATGGGGTTCCTTTGTCTATCATCTGAGATAGAGGTCCTCAGTATACCTCTCATTTCTGGAAATCATTTCAGAAAGGTCTTGGTACTCAAGTTAATCTTAGCACAATATTTCATCCACACACAGATGGTCAGGAAGAGCGTACCATACAGACCTTACAGAACATGTTGAGAGCTTGTGTGATCGACTTCAAGGGTAGTTGGGATGATCACCTTCCTCTTATAGAGTTCGCCTACAATAATAGTTACCATTCCAGCATTCAGATGGCCCCTTATGAGGCATTGTATGGGCGTAGATGTAGGGTTGGTTTAAAGTAGGTGAAGTAGCCTTGATAGGGCCAAATTCAGTTCATGATGCTATGGATAAAGTGCAACTCATTAGAGATAGACTTAAGACAACCCAAAGTCACCAGAAATCCGATGTAGATGTAAGGAAAAGGGAACTAGAGTTTCAAGTTGATGATTTAGTTTTCCTGAAAGTGTCGCCTATGAAAGGGGTGATGATATTTTACAAGAAAGGGAATCTCAGTCCTAGATACGTATGCCCTTACAAGATCTTGAAAAGGGTTGGTAAATTGGCTTATGAGTTAGAATTTCCAATAGAACTAGCAGCAATGCATCCGTTTTTTCACATTTTGTTGTTGAAGAAGTGTGTGGATGAATCAACGTCTATTGTGCCTTTAGAGAGTGTGGCTATGAAGGATAGTCTCACTTATGAAGAGGTACCAGCCGAGCTTTTTGATCTTCAAGTTTGAAGGTTCAGGAAAAAATAAGTCGCTTTAGTCAAGGTTTTGTGGAGGAGTCAGTCTGTAGAGGGAGTTACTTGGGAAGGAGAATCAGCAATGAAGGCCAAGTATCCTCACCTCTTTCCTTCTAATTCCATTCCAATTTGAGGTAATAGTTCCTCTCCAGTTTTCTAGTCAATCATGCATAAATTCAGTCTTAGTATCATGTTCCTTCAGTTGTACTTGCATCATCAGCGTATTTACATGTGTTTAGTGGTAGGGTTTGCAGCTCCTTCCCTCCATTTTAGCTAGTTTAGTATTCATTTGAGGACGAATGTTCCCAAGGGGGAATATTGTAACACCTAAAAAACCAGACCTAGCAAAAAATTGTAGAAACTTACGTGAACCAGTGAACCACGGCAAGGTTCACGGACCATGATAGGGCCTATGGTCCATTGACCTGCCCGTGGTGGTGAGTTAGACTCCATAAGGTGTAGACGTCAGACCACGGGACCCTTCACGGGCAGTGGTCTTGACGATGGACCGTGGTGGCCTCCGTAGTTGCTGAACTAGTAGACCCCCAAAGCCTACCCCACAGACCCCCTCACCCATGTAAGGACCACAGGGACATTCACGTTGCCCTGACGACGGGTCATGAGGGCGTGCATAAAGATCACCCAGGAGACCACCCAGACCTGAGCTTCTAAACCTCAGCCCAAGTGAGGACCACGAGGACCTTTATGGTCCGCAGTCCTCCACACGGGCCGTGGTAAGGTTTCGTGGAGGAGACCCTAGGATCAGAAGCCACTGGCCAAGGAGAATGACCGGTCCCACAATCTGTGGTCCCTTTCACGGTCAGTGAAAGGGGCCATGGTCAGCCGTATCAGAATTTTAAGTAGGGTTATTTTGGTCTTTTCCCCTATTCATTGGGAACCTAAACTATGCCATTTAACCCCTAAACTACGTGGTTTTGGTTAGTTTTAACCTAGAAACATAACTAGAACTTACCTAAGTTAAATCATTTATTAAAACATAGAAACTTAGAGCGTAAAGAGAAGAAAGAGGTGACCAAAGCCTAGTTCAAGGATGCAGGAAGGTTCCATCAGTTCCAGCCCCAAAACTCCATGGAATTCGTCACCAAGTATGTGGGATTTCACTTGTGGGTTCCTTTCGCCTATTACGTCCCTAGAATTCAGTCAGATTCCTAATTCCCTTAATAATATCAAGACCTAGGGTTTCTTAAATGTTAGAAATTGTTGGGTTTTAGCTGTTAGTATGGTCCAAATCAAATTGTCATGAATTTAGTATCATTTTGTGTAGATTCTATCATGAATTCATAACCCAAGCTACGTAGTTCTTTTAGTTCATGAATTACACATGCTAGGTCAGTTATTTCAGATATATACATACATGCCTCAGTTTCCGAATGTTTCATTATCAATTTATTAATGTTACATTCTCAATTGCATGCCAGTATTTAGAGCTATCCAGTATTACAGAAATTTATTCATAAATCGTTAATTACATAATCAAAAGGGAGTAGCTTAATACCGAGTGGACTAGGCTCAGTCACCCTCAAGTCCCAGAACTATGTGCCCCATTGGATAAGTCCCCTTTGTTGGGCATTACATTTTAGTGATCACACCAATCATGCCTCTATACCTCTGGCAGGGTATATTGGGTGCTCTCGATGGGGCATATACACCGGACTCCACATTTAGCTTATGTGGTTTTATGTTGGTTATTGGTAGCTCCCTTACATTTCAGTCAGATTCTATTGCATTGACCATGTATTCAGTATAGTTCAGTATTCAGTCTTAGCATGCTATAAACTTGGTCATTGCACTCAGTTTATTCATGTTTAGTATTTTGAGTATCCTAATCCTATTCAGATTATATCATTGCTTCATTGCATGTTCAGTTATGTTATTGTTCAACTCTATTCTATCTTACATGTTCAGTACCTTTCAAATACTGACGCATACTCTACGTTACATCTTCTCGTGATGTAGGTTCAAGTCCTCAATAGTCAAATCATGCATAGATTGGTTCCCGATCTTCAGTTCGGCAATATCAGTGGCGAGTCCTCATTCTTCGAGGACTAGAGACGTGTATATTTCTTACTTTTAGCTTTAGGTTCAGTTTTGCTACATCTAGCTGGGGAATGACCTAGAATTTCTAGTGAGTAGAGGCTTTATTTCAGACATACTTAGTTTCAACTTTAGTCATGGAGATTGACTTCTCATTTGTCCTCAAACTCAAAGCTTTCATATATTCAGATTTAGTATATGGGTATTCCCCATCATTCCATTTCAGATTTAATCTTATGATTTAGCTTCCGCATAGTTTTATTGCTCAGTTTATCTTTAGTACGTTTATAATTATGCTAGCATGGTTAGCTTGGGGTCACTCGTGATCCTAGGTCCTGTGTCTGCATCTAAGGGGTAGCCTCGGGGCTTGACACAAACATTCCATAAGGACATGCGAAATTGTCTTTTCTTTATTTTCCACTGCAACAGAGATTTGATTTTAACCGGAGTAACCATCTATTAAGCAATACCATCCACAACCCGCAAATCTATCAAGCATTTGATCTATAAAAGGCATCGGAAAATGATCTTTCTTGGTCAATGCATTCAACTTACGATAGTCCATACATATATGCCAATGGGTAATCAGTCGCATTCGTACAAGATCCCCTTTTTCATTAGGGACCACGATTATACCTCCTTTCTTTGGAACACATTGGGCTGGACTAACCCACTTGCTATCCGTAATAAAGTAGACAACTTCCGCGTCAATCCACTTACTAAGTATTCTCACTGTGACGACAATTGTCCACACAATAGCCTTGATAAATCTTTTCAACACACTAACAAGCGCTTGCCATTCAAGCAAATCTGCAACAATAATCATGGGTAAAGTATTATTTGCTACCAAGAACAGATAACGAAGGTGAGGTGGAAGTACCTTCAATTAGAGCTTCGATGGTTCCTCAATAGATGGATTTGCAAGAAGACTTTCTCTATTCTTCAAATAGATATCAAGTTTCAAAGGGATCTTAGAATAAGAACCTAAACCCGATAGAACGACCACTACCTCATCATAAAACTGATCCTCTCCATCATCATTCAAAAGGATGGCAACCAAAGATTCACCATCACAAGAAAGTTCGCTCATACTAGCAACCGCTTCATCAATCACGTCAATGACCGATATCAGATGGAGGTCACTTGGTTACTTCATCGATTTACAAATATTGAATGTAACTTCCTCACCATTTACCCGGAATTTTAGTTCACAACTTTCCACATCAACAAGAGCTCTCCCGGTAGCCAAGAACGGCCTAGGAAGAATAATAGGGCCGTGAAAATTAATCTTGCAGTCGAGGATCACAAAATCATCCAGAAATATAAATTTTTCTACCTTCACAAAAATGTCATAAAGGATTCCAATAGGACGCTTGATAGAGTGGTCCATCATAAGAAGACACATAGTGGTAGGTTTAGGCTCACCCAGCTCAAGTTGCTTGAAAATGGCATAGGACATCAAGTTTATACTCGCTCCCAAATCACACAATGCTTTAGCGAATTAGAACATCCTTTTAGTGCAAGGGATAGTAAATGGCCTCGGGTCATCCTTCTTGACAACCACATTGCTCGACATAATGGCTTTACAACTATGTGATACTTCAACTGTCTCAAAATCCATACTTCTCTTGTAATGACCAACTATTTCATAAACTTTGTATAACCTGGCCTTTCTAACAACGCCTCCACTAAAGGAAGATTAATTTAAAGTGTTTTGAAGAAGGAAAGAATTTTTTGGAACTTGACGTCCTTATTCCTCCTTTTCAATCTTTGAGGGAATGATAGAGTAACTCTGGGCAACAAATTTGTAGGTACCGAGGAAGGCACAACCCCCACATTTGACTTTTTAGCATCACCGGACACACCACTTTTTGGTGCATCATCAACCTCATTGGAGGATTCATTGTTCAACTCTTCGGCACGTATATCACTTTCAAAAACAATAGTTTTCCCTTTGCTTAAACTTGCATTTTTATCATTTGGAACATCACTCCACAACCTTACCACTCCGGATCATGATGTCCGTGCATTGTAGATTATCATTATTTAGATTGGCCATGGTATTATTATGGAGGCCCCCTTTTGGTCTAAGATTCAAGTGAGCAGAATTTCGACCCATTTGAGTCTCGGGTTCTTTCATAGAAACCAAATTAAAGGTCACCGTTTGATTCAAGGAGGAGAAATCACCCTTCATCTCCTTGAATCATGAGGACTCGCCATAAGCTAGGAGAATAGTCGATCCAAGCTTGAACCAAAAGAAGACAGCCTTAAGAACCAGAACCTACACTTTAGGAAAATGTCGAAAATATGGGTTAGTACACAAATGCACCAAGTATGATAACCATGCATAAAAACCTTGAAAACATGCTAAAAAGGACATTTTAGCATGCATTTACCAAATTCGATAATCATCATGCACTCTAGTATAAAAGCATAAGTCGCAAGCATATTCAACTTATAGATCATCATAGCATAATAGAACCATCTCATAAGGAATCCTAGTTATACTTGTGCAATGCGTAGATAAGATCCCATAATCCCATCTATACTAAGTACCAATTTTAGGTCACCATAATCTTACTTACCATTCTTTGATCTCATCTTTAGTTCATACTCTGAGACAAGGAAACCTTCACATTTACTAAGTCATATTAAGGAAAGCAACTCATAGCAACAATCCACATAAAACATACTTCATGTCATAAGCCTTCATAACATAAGAAGAACACACCATAACTACTCTCAAAGCCTACTCGTGCAATGTATGGATGAAGTCCCATACCCATACCCACAATAAGTAGTGCATTCTTGAGAAGCCATAGTTCATTATCATTCATTGTGGGGGTAAGCCTTAACCGACATAGACTATGTGAGTAAATCATAGAATCTGGTGTTACCCACACCGAAAAGAGTGTCCTACTTGCCTAAGGTAGAACCATAAACATTTAGCTTAAGGTGGATCCACCAACTAATAACCTATGAGGGAAAATAGTAATGGGATAAGGAGATTGCTACTAGATACTCCGCCTCAACTCACATATGGGCATCCATCTCAAGAGATTTCTACTAGAAACCTCACCTCAACTCATATATGAGTTTCCATCTCAATCAATATTCACTCGGTGCTTAGCATTATTCCCCACAGAGTACTTAACATTTCATTAATTGAGTTCATTAAAATGGGATAAAGAGATTAGTACTAGATATCCTGCCTCAACTCACGTGACGGAACCCATCTCATCCCAACGTCATTCATAAGATAGCTCATAGATTCACTAGGTAAGAATACCCTTTCAACCTAAGAATCCCCATATTGTGAGAAAACATTTCACAACACGCCTTCATTATTCATAAGTGTATAATTGAGAATGGCCTTTCAATCAACACATCATCATTATCATAATCATAGAAACTTCATTCATACTTCATTCATAAGTGTGTAGTGAGAATAACCATTCAACAACAACACCATTACCTCATTGTCATAATCACTTTACTCTCAAAGTAGTCATAAAGCATGTACATAAATATCATGATTATACATAATTCTCATAATTTTCCCTTCAAGGACCATGGATCATAGTTCATCAATGCATCTAGAATTACTACATTAGATATGCATAATAACATGATTCAACTAATCAATTCATAACATTCCACTAATATCAATCAATACCCACACTTTAAGATCCAATTTGATAAAATAGGGAAATTCATGGATTCTTGAGGAATTCAACTTAAAATCATATAAAATCATCAATATATCCATAAACAAACATAATTCAATCATTAAAAATGAATTTGAAAGGAATCCATGAGATTAAAGTCAAACCCTAAATTTTGGGTTTTCTAGCTTTGAAATTGGGGTTTTTGGAGGGGCTCTATCGGTGAAGGCTACCCATAGATGAAGATATACCATACTTTATTGAAGATTTACCACCAATTTGAGAGGAAAAGATTGATTCTTCAACCCTAGCTTCACCTTTATTCTTCTTCCTTGGAATTCTAGAGAGAGTTTATTTGGGAAAAAGTTGGTTATGGATTTGGGTATTGAAATTTTATGAAGTGAATGAGTTAGTTAATGACTTAAAAACACTTATATAGGTGAATTAAAACAATATAAAATGATCCCACATCAAACTAACTAAAAAGGAAATTACCCAAAGACTCCTCACTTAGGCCGACTTGGACCAGCCTACTGGCCCCATCCACAATTCCCACCTACGGGCGTGGACTGAACCATGGCCAGTACTGGTAGGGCTTAGGTTGTGGTCTGCAGCCCCTCATCTCAGCCTTTGACCCACGAACCTCCTCCCACGGAGCATGGACCACCCTACTGGGCGTAGGTCCCTCCGTGGGTCACTGTTTTTGGGCAGCTTTGAGGGTGGTTTTACGGTCCTCCTCAAGCACCCTTGGTTGTTCCTTGGAGAGTCATACCTTGACTTTTTACCCCTAAACCCTTCATTCTAACTACGAGAAGCAAATTTTACGACTCTAACACTTACGACAAGCTCTAGTTAAGCCTACTAGTTTTCGGGGTGTTACAAAGACTCAACATAAGGTGCTAATATCTAAAGCAAAATGCTTTGTAGCTTTCAAAAAGCTATGGGCAAATGTTGTCAAGGAAGAACACGAACTTTCTATTACAACAGGAGCACATGTTGCCATTGTCTCTTATTTCTAGGGTGGCATACCATATGTTTGTGATTCCTCCAATAACTTTGACACAATAGATAAGTTCCTCAATGATGCGAAGGCTTCTGTAGTCAAATGGGGTCATTGATTTGATTGCCTTTAGAGAAGGATTTATCTATATATTTTTTAATCTTATTTTGTATTAGTTAAGAGAAATTATCACTCATAAACTAGGTTATAATTACCCTTAACTATTACTAAACAAGATTTAAAAAAAGATAAATCCATTTCTAAAGGCAATCAAATCAATGACCCCCTTTGACTGCAGAGGCCTACACATAATTGAGGAACTTCTTTATTGTGTCCAAAGCTGTTGGATGAATCAACTAGTAAAAATGACATAAAAAAAATATTACCAACTTCCGGGTACCCAAACTAGGTCGTTCATGCTTCCCACAATCATTCAAAATTAGTGGTAAATTTAATATATTACAAGACTTGGGCTTACACACCCCCAAAAGAACAAAACATATAGCCATACTTATAGTACAACCCATGGTGACATGATCAAATTAGTCCACAAAATTGCATGTAAATATACAACACATAGATCATGTACAAGTCCCAAGGTTTATACAAAATATAGATGCCTATATGCAAATGTTATCTTCCTTAAAGCTCTCAAAATCTCCATCACCAATGGCCTACTTCATTCATCCTCTCGATCTTTCCCTACGCTAGAAACAACTATCGCTAAGCATATAGCTTAGTGGTGTAAAACTATAGGTTCGGAGCCATCAGATTCACCAAGTTAACTTTCTCAAGTCATGGGCAGCACCATTGAAACATAATAATTCAATCAAGTAAACAATATAATAAGAGTATCAAGTTCGATATTTAAAGATCCAAATGTCAAGAACGCTCATAGCACTATTTTCCAAGAGATTCAATAACAATGCCCACCCAATATATACATCAAGAAAGGTCAAAGCCCAATAATCATGAGAACCAAGAACAATATTAAAAATGGCTTTCTAGTTCGTACATAAAATGGAGAACTTCCATTCTTAAGATGAACTAAAAATCAGAGTCAAGATGGAAAATGATCCGAATCAAGAGGCATGCCAATATTGACAAAGTCACAGACACAAGAAGGAAAAGGTCCCAATAGGAGTGCCAAGTGATTAAACAATCCGTGCAAGTGGGCGAGTTACACAAACGTCTTTAACGTCTTAAAGGATACCAACACGACAATGCAAAGTGACAAGAGGTAACCAAGGTACCAAGATCAACCTTCAGATATACCAGCAGCTAAAAAAGTGCAAGTACAAGTTTATACATAAATCTCTATGCTTTAGCAAAGAAACAATCCAACACAACTTCGCGAGTTCAGACCGTAGACCAACCAACGTTTAAAGGTCCTTAACATGTTCACGAGTATATACATCCTTCAAAATACAATTAAATAACTTCTTTAATTCCTAGCAGCTCAATAATGTTGATGTAAAATAGGATTATCATCACAAGTAAGCTTAGCATGTACAAATACGACTATGCTCCCAAAACAGTGATTCTGACCAATCTAGTACCTCATGTCGCAACTTAGATTTGAAATGGAAAACAACAAAACTACACTTTATAACCTTTATGAAAGATGTAGGTACATCTCTTAAGGTTGCAAAAATATTAGAATTACCGCAAAATATAGTTTGTACAAAAAGATATATTCAAAACACTAACAGTTGTCCATACAGGATTTCTACTTTTGAACTCTGGACAGAACGTGTCCTATGTTGCATCCCATATTTTGAATCAATAATAGCTAAATTAGAGTTTTACATAAATATAAGAGTTGTAGATATACAAATTAGCTTCAACATCATATTTATTCACTATAAACAAAATTCTATAATTCAAGTTATGCTTTAAATACTAAACACTACCCAGCTCCAAAACAGATTTTACCACTTACTAAAAAGAAGTGTGTGTCTCGAATTTCATCCAAAAGGGCCAAGTTTTTCTCTCGTGATTTTGAAGAACAATTTTTAAGATAATGTTCTAAGGTTCTTATACTTCAGGTGAGACAAATTTGACTAGTAGAGGTGTCAAAATATAGTCTCAAAAGTGATGTTTATCACAATGCACAGTTGTTTCCAAAAGGTGGCTGCCCAAATAGTTCTGTGCTGCCCAAAATGCATACATATACCCCTAAAGTTATACATAATTCTAATTAGAATATTACGAAAATATCCCAATACAATACTTTAAATTACGATCACAATTTATGTTAAGCGAGTTTTCAATTATCACAAAACTTCAAGTTCCCAAAATGAGAATAAAACATATTGTAGTAATTAAGCAATGGTAAATCGACATGAGACTCTTGGTTAATATTTAGGGGTGTTACAACTCTCTCCCTCTTAAAGAAATTTCATCTCAAAAGTTACCTTACACTAGTCCCGGAACAAGTGCGGATAATGGTTCCTCATGTCTACTTCTCTTTCCCAGGTAGCTTCCTTTCCCTACTGGTTCCTGCAAAGTACCTTTACTAAGGGGATTCTCTTGTTTCTAAGTAGCTTTACTTCTCGAGCTTCAATTCGGATAGGTTCTTCACTATAAGTCAAGCCATGATTAATCTCAATAGATTCAACCGAAAGAACATGCGATGGATTAGAACGATATCTTCTGAGCATAGAAACATGGAAGACATTGTGGATCTTCTGTAACTCCGGTGGCAAAGCTAATTTATATGCAACTGGTCCAACCCTTTCAAGTATCTCATAAGGACCAATAAATCGGGGACTAAGTTTTCCTTTTTGGCCAAATCTCTTAATATTTTTCCATGGAGACACCTTTAGGAATACTTTATCTCCCACTTGATATTCAATGTCACTCCTTTTAAGATCAGCGTATGACTTTTGTCTATCCGAAGAAATCTTTTGACGATCCTTGATAATTTTTACCTTATCCTTTGTTTGTTGCACAATTTCAGGACCCACAAGCTTTTTGTAACCAACTTCCCTCTAATAAAGAGGGGTCCGACATTTCCTTCCATACAAGGCTTCATAGGCAGGCATTCCAATACTCGTTATTGTAAGCAAATTCTATCAAAGCCAAGTGTTTGTCCCAACTACCCTCAAACTACATAATGCAAACTCAAAGCATATCCTCCAAAATATGTATCACTCTTTCCGACTGGCCGTCTGTTTGAGGATGGAACAAAGTGCTAAATTTCAACTTAGTACCCAAAGCTTCCTACAATCTACCCCAAAATCTAGATGTAAACCTTGGGTCTCGGTCAGATACAATAGACACTCGGATCCCATGTAGTCTTACAATCTAATTAATGTACAATTCGGCTAAACACTCAAGTGAGTAATCCATTCTGATTGCTAAGAAGTGAGCACTATTGGTTAGCCTGTCCACAATCACCCATATTGCATCATGATTTCTTTGGGTATGAGGAAGTCCAGAAACAAAGTCCATAGTTATTCTCTCCCATTTCCATTCCAGCATCGACAAGGGTTGTAGTAAACCAGTTGGGACCTGATGTTCTGCCTTTACTTGTTGACAAACCAAACATTTGGAAATGAACTCCGCAATCTCTCTCTTCATACCATTCCACCAATAATGTTCTTTGATGGTGTGGTACATCTTTGTACCTCCAGGATGCATTGCATATGGTGAAGTATGTGCTTCATTCAGTATTTTTCTCCTCAATTTGTCATCATTAGGGAAGCATAACCTATTATGATAAAATAAGACACCATCCTCTGTTAATGTAAAGTCATGTTTTCCCCCATTTTGAACTTCTCTGGTCAATTTTACAAGTATCTCATCCAACTTTTGTGCTTCTTTCACATGTTCAAGTAATATTGACTTTACTTGCAAATTAGCAATAACTAAACCAATTGAATCAGGTGTAAAACAAACATTCATGGCTCTTAACTCAAAAAGAAAGGGTAAAGGACTCAAAGAAATGCTTGCAAAGGATTTTCGACTTAAGGCATCTGCAACCACGTTTGCTTTACCGGGATGATAATCAATCGTCCAGTCATAATCGTTGATGAGTTCAAGCCATCTATGTTGTCGAAGGTTTAGCTCCTTCTGAGTACCCAAGTACTTTAAGCTCTTGTGATCAATGAATATATGACATTTCTCTCCATACAAATAATGCCACCATATTTTTAAAGCAAACACTACATCAGCAAGTTCAAGAACATGGGTAGGATAATTCAATTCATGCGGTTTTAATTTCCTAGAGGCATAAGAAATAACCTACCCTTCTTGCATCAAAATGCATCCTAGACTATTGTGAGAAGCATCACTGTATACTACATACTGAGTCCCTTCAATTTGTAGAGTAAGTATAGGCACTTGAGTTAACAAGGATTTGACAGTTTCAAAGCTCTCTTGGCATTTGTCATCCCAAATAAACTTTACTTCTTTCTGCAAGGGCTTAGTCAAAGGAGAGGCGATAATGGAAAAGTCATTCACAAATCTTCTATAGTATCCTGCTAAGCCTAAGAAACTTCTTACCTCGATTGGACTTTTGGGAGGTCTCGATTCAACAACTGCTTGTATCTTACTAGGATCCACCTTTACGCCTTCGGCCGATACAATATGTCCCAGAAACGTCACTTCATCAAGCCAAAATTCACCCTTGGAAAGTTTAGCATAAAGTTCTTTCTCCTTCAAAATTTGCAAAATAATCCGGAGGTGTTTATCATGGTCTTCACTATTTCTGGAAAATATTAAAATATCATTTATAAAAACAACCACAAACTGATCAAGATAAGGCTTGAATACTCGATTCATTAGATCCATGAATACCGCAGGACCATTTGTCAATCCGAATAGCATAACCAAAAATTCATAATGACCATACCGAGTTCTAAAGCAGTTTTAGGCATATCTTTCTCTCTAACACGCGCAGTTGGTGATATCCAGACCTTAAATTAATCTTTGAGAATACTTTAGCACCCTTCAGTTCGTCAAACAAATCATCAATCCTTGGTAGTGGATATCTATTCTTGAACTCTATTCTGTTCGATTGGCTATTCTCAATACAAAGCCTAAGAGTTCCATATTTCTTCTTTACGAACAAAACAAGGGCTCACCAAGGAGAAACACTAGGTCAAATAAAACCTTTCTCAAGAAGTTCCTGCAATTAATATTTCAATTCACTTAATTCTTCTGGCGCTATTCTATAAGGAGTGATAGAAATAGGGGTAGATCCAGAAATAAGCTCGATTGGAAATTCAACCTCTCTTTCCGGGGGTAATCCAGGAAGGTGTTCTGGGAAGACTTCTAGAAAATCACATACAGCAGGTATGTCCTTGATACAAGGACTCTTCAACTGTATATCAACTATGTGAGCAAGGTATGCCTTACAACCTTGACACATCAACTCTCTTGCCAAGGTCGCATAAATAATACTAGATGTTATTGATCTTTTACCTTGTACAATGATGTGTGAAAATGTAGGATCTTTAAAGGTCACATGCCTTGACCTACAATCTACCACTGCATGATATTTATGAAGCCAATCCATCCCGATAATAACATCAAAATCCTTGAAGGGCATTTCAATCAAATCAGCAGGGACGACCAGGTTTTGAATCACGATAAATTCGATTATACATAACCTGATAACCCAAAGGACTTTGTACCAACACATCATAATTAAGTCTCATCGATTTCACATTTTTCAGGAAGAACAAGTGATGAACAAATATAGGAATGTGTAGAACCAAGATCAAACAGTGTAAACACACATAAATCAAATAAGTGAAATTTACTGACAACCACGTCTTGTCCATCTTGCTCATCTCTCTGCCTCATAGCATAAGCGTGTGCAGTAGTCCTTTGTCTGCTAGCTTGATTAGCTCCACTTGTACCTGCTACTTGCGTGTTTTTATGTAACAACCCTCAAAATGAAGTAGGATAAAGTAGAGCCTCACATGAGTTTTATGCATTAATAACTTGTTAAAATAACCAAGAATAGCCTTTTAAGTGAGTTTTAAAGAGTTTGGAAGTCAAACGTCAAGGGACGACCAAGATTTTAGGAATCTAGTCTTTTACGTGTCGGTGTGTTCTAGTATGTTGTTCATGTTTTTATATGTTGTTTGGAGTCTACAATCAGTGGAGGTGACCCTAGTGTCTTAATAAATATTATTAGGGTCAAAACGTTTGGATATGACACCCCGGGGGCCACCCTAACGGTCCCCGAAGAGGACCCCAACCTTGGCCAAGCAAGATGCCAAGGCAGCTTGACATTGATCATGGAGGGAGCATGTCCACGTCTCGGACTAGCTCCAACATAGGACAAAAGTTTGGTCCGCGTCGCGGACATGTCGCGGACTCCACTGTCTCAGAATTTAATTTCTAGAAACTTGCAGGAACACCTCCGCATCGCGATCTTGTTTCCCGACGAAATCTGAAAAAATTAAACTCAAGTTTGACTTGTTTAAAAGGTCCAACTAAGTGACGGGTAGTTTGGGTACTTTGGAGAATTATTATAAACAGTTATTCTACCTATTTTAGGGTATTTTAAGTTGGTTAAAACCCCAAAACCTAAAATTAGACCCCATTCTTCAAATTGACCCTTCTCTCAAAATAGATTCTCACAAAAACTCCACTGAAGACCTTGATGAAGCTCAAGCTAGAAGATGGGTTTGCAACTGATTTCTTCTTCAATTTCATGGGTCTTCAATAATTAAGGTATGGTGGCTCTTGATCCTTGAATAACCTCTCATTCAAGGAGTTCTATCAAAGATTTTCAAAAAAGTGATTCAAAGACCAAAATTCCCAATTTTCAATCTAAACATCGGTTCCTTGTCTAACGATTTTCTAAATCATTCTATTGATGAATTAATGTGGAATTAATGTTTTAAAGACAATTTTCAAAGGAATTCTTGAAGAACCCATGATTCCCAAATTTTTAAAATTTGCCTATGATGTGGGTCTCTGTGAATATGATCTCTATTGGTGAAATTATGTTTAGATTAGATTGTATTGATGTTTCCTATGATTATATATACTTATTCATGTTGAATTGTTGGTATATTGATGAGTTGAAGATTATGGCCTTATGGGCAAAGTTATGGGCTGATCCCTTTGTTTATAGAATTGCACTTAGATTGTGCTTATGTTATTTAATTACATTGTTGATTCCTATTTCTACTTATGTCAATTGATTATGAATTGTTGAGGATTGATCCATGGTGATCATGGCTTGGAGAATTGGTAAGTTGACCTAACTTCTAGTCTATAGTATGAGAATTGATGTTGTGAGGTTTGATCCAGTTATGGTGGAGGTGTTTACTCCTTGTCTATATATGCATGTTGAGATCATGGCCTTGAAGGCAATAGATGTGAAGTGAATTGATGATTATGATGCCTATGTTTATAAAGTTGTGTTATGAAGGTTATGTATGAAATCCTCAATGCTAGCATGATTTTTAAAGTGTGTTGATGATGAGGAGTATAATATGAATGATAATGTTAGGGATAAGGTGTGGTCTACATGATTAATTATGTTAGGTACTATTGTGGAATGACCCCTACCTATATGACCCCTATATGAATGTTTGATTACATACATGTTAGGAGTACCAATTCAATGTTAAATGTGTCCTTGTCTCCTATGATGAAGTGTGGGTGTGTGGTCTAGAATCCGTAAGGGCTTTATATGTGAATTGCTCATGAATTGGGGACATTATGAATGTGTTGTAATCCCTTTAAGGGAAGAGCACTCAATATCAATGTTGTTGCTAATATGTCACTATGAGGACCAATATGCACACACACACTCTACATGTATAGCTATGAATATGATGTGTTATGGTGTCTATTGAAAGGTGAGCTCTTATAAACACTCTTACATCTTATTATGTATGCAAAGTGTATGATTAGCAAGGTATGAATATATGTTGTATAAAGGTGTTTATGTGAAAGGCTTTCTCACATATGTACACACATACATGAATGAATGAATAAAGTTATGATAATCTAGTGAAAGTGAGTCTCTTGAAAGGTTTCCTCAATTGTACTCTAAACTAGACTATGTTATGAATATGGTATGATTATGTGAAAGGTCATTCTCACATAATGTAGGTTCTATGACGAAAGGTCATTCTCATCTTAGAAACCTTTGAGCTATATGATATGAGGGATTAAGTCCCAAAAGCCTATTTTATGAACTAATGTTAAATAAAGGCTTAAAGATGTTTAAAAAGGGAGTTGGAGCTTAGCACCGAGTAAACATGAAAAATGAGAGTGGGCTCTTCACGTTTAGCAAGTCCGGCTTCCCACAAGAGAACCTTCATGTTTAGTAAGTCCGGGTTCCCAACATATATGTTATCTCATGAGATGGAAACCTCCACGCTTAGTTAGTCAAGGTTTTCTAGTAGCAATCTCCATGTTCCATAACTACGTGCTCCCGTAGGTATTAGCTTAATGTATCCACTAGATAGCTATTATGTATGTATGTCCTACTTTGGCAAGTAGTACCCTCTCTTTTCAGTATGGGAGTAGAATACCGGATTCCATGTAGCTCACATGGTCTATGTCGATTATGGCAATGTCTCCCGAAAGTTTAGAAATGAACTAAGATAAGAATGTGAACTCTAGTCATGATTTCTTAAAGAGTTACTAAGTGTAGGTAGGACTATGGACCCTACTTATGCATTGCACAGGTGGACTCTAAGGGAGGTTATGATTAGGCTCTTTATGTTATGAAGACTATGGTCTATGTATGTTATTATGAAAGCATGCTAAGGTTTACATTACTTATGTCAAGACTGAAAGTATGATTATGCATGTGAATTACACTTATGACTTCTTAATGGGTTTGCTTAATGTATGTGGGGGTATGGGACTCCATGTGTACATTGCACAAGAGAGCTTGTGAAGGGGTTGTAAGGGTGGTTTACCTATGGTATGAACTAAATGGGTTATGACTAATGATGTAGTAAAGGAATGAGTCCTTATATGATGTTATGAAGTATGTTGGTCTTATGTCTAATGTTAAATAAAGATGTATGACTTGTTGAATATGATGTGCCTAGTCTATGGTGGCTTCCTAGGAACACTTGGTGTGAGTAGTATTATGGGATGCTACTTGCACATTTCACTAGTGTGACTTGGGGGTTGTCTTAGGTAGTGGTTCCTATGTGAAGACTATGTCTTATGGTGTACTTATGATGCTATGAATATATGTGGTTGGATTGATGAAGGGTATATGTAAGTTCACCTTTGGTAACCTTAAGGAAATACATTGCACCAAGTATTCCCTAAGGGTTTCTTGGGGAAAGGAGTTAAGATAAAGAGGAAGGTAATGTATTGTATGCATTGGATGTGCCTAAAATGTTATAAGTGGCTCTATGTGCTATTATGAATGGATTCCATGTGTATGATGATGTTTGTGGTCTATATTGTACCTAATGTACTAAGTGTTCTTGAAGTTTCTCTAAAAAGGCATGATGCATAGTTTCCAACTAAATGTCCTTTTATAAGCATGTTTTTCATGGTTATCATACTTAGTGCATTCTTGTACTAACACCATTCTTCTTCATCTTTTTACACCAAGTGTAGGTGATGATGACTAAAGGGCCTTTCCTAGAATTGATGAGCTTGGCTTACTATTCCCATGTTCGGGTGTGTCCTTAAAGATTCAAGGACCTTTAAAGATTCAAGGACCTTTATGTTAAAGAGTTTCCTTAAGGTCTATGTACTCGATAGTAGTTTCTTTTTTATTGTAAGGGATGTGTCCCTCTTGTGTTGTAGTCATGTTTTAAGATGGTTACCTTGAGACGTAGTACTCCGATTTTGTATTAAAGGTTTAAATGAGGTGACTTTTAAGTCTTGTGTTATATTATGGAAAAGATTTAAATTTTCCGCTATTTTTCTATGATAAATGCTATAATGAATGCTAAGGGCTTGTATAAGACCTCTGAGAGGTCGAATACGCTGGTAACGGCTAGGGGGTGCTCTCGGGTCGTTACATTTTAGGTCTTGCACCTCTATTAGTTTGAGGAGGATTAATAGAAAGCTTATTGTTCAGCATTCGTGGGATCAATGGTGCCTTCAAACTCCACTCCACCCATTTTCCTCATTTTCTCGAAGTTAATCATGTTGGGATCATGCATCGCTTCAACCATTTGGTGGAATATTTCAGTGATTTGTTGAAACGGAGGATTCATTGCTTGAGCAATACGACTCATATGGGATGTGAACTAGCTCTTACACCCCGATGGTTTCCCACTTCAGACGCACTAGTGTGGGGAACATATTAATTCAGGAAAGGTTCTCCAACCTCTTCTAGTGCATGAGGTTGGAGAACAGAGGTACCCGAACCATCACGACTAGCTTTCATAGGTCGGTCAGAAGAAGAGGCCATAACTTAATTCCTTCAAAAGGGAAGATCACATTGCATTAGGGACATGTACATGATTCATGTGCACTCTCCATGCGATAAAAAATATTTTAAACCAAGTAAGTGAACAAATAATCCAAATAAAACCTTGTTTTGAGAGCGAACAACTGTACAAGTAATTCACAGCAAAAGTTCTAGAACCACAAACCTTGGCTCTGATACCAACACTTGTAGCTACCCTTTCGAAATAATATCAGCCAATAACTCACGAGTTTTTTATGCATAAATTGTCCTCACACTAGTAAAAATGACATAAAAAAATATTACCAACTTCCGGGTACCCAAACTAGGTCATTCATGCTTCACACAATCATTAAAAATTAGTGGTAAATTTAATATTTTACAAGACTTGGGCTTACACACCTCAAAAAGAACAAAACATATAGCCATACTTATAGTACAACCCATGGTGACATGATCAAATTAGTCCTTAAAATTTCATGTAAATATACAACACATAGATCATGTACAAGTCCCAAGGTTTATACAAAATATAGATACCTATATGCAAATGTGATCTTCCTTAAAGCTCTCAAAATCTCCATCTCCAATGGCCCACTTCACGCCTCCTCTCGATCTTTCCCTATGATAGAAATAACTATTACTAAGCATATGGCTTAGTGGTGTAAAACTATAGGTTCGGAGCCATCAGATTCACCAAGTTAACTTTCTCAAGTCATGGGCAGCACCATTGAAACAAAATAACTAAATCAAGTAAACAATATAATAAGAGTATCAAGTTCGATATTTAAAGATCCAAATGTCAAGAACGCTCATAGCACCATTTTCCAAGAGATTCAATAACAAGGCTCGCCCAATATATGCATCATATCGTCACACCAAGCTCAAGCAGGTATCAAGAAGGGCCGACACCCTATATCAAGAATGGTCAAAGCCCAATAATCAAGAGAACCAAGAACCATATTAAAAATTGGCTTTCAAGTTCGTACTTAAAATGGACAACTTCCATTCTTAAGACGAACTAAAATCCAAAGTCAAGATGGCAAATGATTCGAATCAAGAGGAATGCCAACACAACAATGAAAAGTGACAAGAGGTAACGAGATCAACCTTCAAATATACCAACAGTTAAAAGAGTGCAAGTACAAATTTATACACAAACCGAAGTGTTTTAGCAAAGAAACAGTTCAAGGCAACTTTGCGAGTTCAGACCGTAGACCAACCAACGTTTCAAGGTCCTCAACTTGTTCACGAGTATATACAACCTTAAAAATACAATTAAATAACTTCTTTAATTCCTAGCAGATCAATAATGTTGATGTAAAACAGGATTATCATCACAAGTAAGCTTAGCCTGTACAAATACGACTATGCTCCGAAAATAGTGATTCTGGCAAGCCTAGTACCTCATGTCGCAACTTAGATTGGAAAAGGAAAACGTCAAAACTAGACTTTATAACGTTCATGAAAGATGTAGGTACATCTCTTAAGGTTTCAAACAAACAAGAATCACAAGAAAATATATTTTTTACAAAAAGATATATCAAAACACTAACAGTTGTCCATACAGGATTTCTACTTTCGAACTCTGGACAGAACTTGTCCTATGTTTCGTCCCACATTTTGAATCAATAATAGCTAAATTAGAGTTTTACAGAAACGTAAGAATTGTAGGTATACGAATTAGCTTTCCAGATCATATTTATTCACTGTAAACGAATTTTTATAACCTAAGTTATGCTTTAAAAACTAAACACTATCCAGCTCCAAAACAAATTTTACCACTTACAAAGAAGTGTGTGTCTCGAATTCCAGCCAAAAGGGCCAAGTTTTTCTCTTGTGGTTTTGAAGAACAACTTGTTAGAAAATGTTCTATGGTTCTTATACTTCAGGTGAGACAAATTTGACTAGAAGAGGTGTCAAAATATAGTCTCAAAAGTGATGTTTATCACAATGCACAACTGTCTCAAAAAGGTGGTTGCCCAAATAGTTGTGTGCTGCCAAAAATGCATACATATACACCAATATGTATATATCTCTCACCTCCTTTTAAATTTATACATAATTCTAATTAGAATATTACGAAAATACCACAATACCTTAAATTACGATCACAATTTATGTTAAGCAAGTTTTCAATTATCACAAAACTTCAAGTTCCCAAAATGAGAATAGTAAATCGACATTCGACTCTTGGTTAATATTTAGGGGTGTTACAATGCCACCTGGGGAATAAGCGACAATAGCAACATGTGCTCCTGTTGTAATAGAAAGTTTATGTCCTTCCTTGACAACACTTGCCCATAGTTTTTTAAAGCTACAAAGTGTTTTGCTTTAGATATTAGCACCTTATGTTGAGTCTTTTCTCGGTGCATAATCTTACTTGTGTCATTACAAAAGTGTTTGGTGACTGAAGATGGTTTGACAAAATAGGTTTGAGAAACTTTGTGAAGAAATTTGCGCACTTTATAGGTGATGATATTTAATTTTATTTCATGGTTAAGTTAAGTATATAAATAAATTTCTTATTATGTATTTTTCTTAGAAATTTACAATCCATAAAATATATTTTGACTCTAATTTTAAAGGTACATGAGTTACAATTTTTCCACTCAAGTTACATTTTTTAATTTGTTTTCCCAATTTTAAAGGTACATGAGTTACATTTTTTCCATTCAAGCATATTTTAATTTCCCTTTAATAGATCACTCCAATTTAAAGATAGGAAATTTTTAATCATATTCTTAAAACTTTATTTGATTTAGAGTAGTCATATTCATAAATTTTCCATTTTTGAATTATATGGACAATTTTACTAATCTCTGTAGGATTTTATTTCCTCTTCTTCAATATGAAGTGATGTGCTAGAATTGAAAAAAAATGTAAATCATGTACATTTAGAACAAGAGTAAAATTAGATGGTATAGCTTGGATGGAGAAAATGTAAATCATTTATCTTTAAACAATAATGGGCTTGTTCAGAAATCATCTCTTGCCATATTATGCATATGTTCATGCAAATGCTAACCTCTGCTATATATATATATATATATAACCTTAAAAGCATGAACTTCTAACTTGAATGTTAAATTATTATAATATTCCTAACTTAGTTTCTGACTTTTTCGATGAGTTGTGACTTTTTCGATAAGTTGTGAATTTTTTCGAAGGGTTGTGATTCATCGATGATCAGTTGTGACTTTTTTGATAAGTTGTGACTTTTCCAAAGAGTTGTGACTTTTTCAATAAGTTGTGATTTTTCCAAAGGGTTGTGATTTCTCCAAAAGAGCATGACTTTTCAGAAAAGACACAAAAAACATTTGTTCATACTATCCTTTGTTGACTATAAATAGAGGGGCTTCCTCTCATTTTTCAACCACATTTTTTTTAATCTTCTACTCTTCTTTTTCTTGCATGTTAACTTTTTTTGTGTGATTTATTGTCGTTGAGTGAGTTCGAAGTTTAGCGGATTTGAGGTACCACTATTCTGATGAATTAAGCCGTTCTATCCTAAGAGGGTATATTTCATAACCTCGAGTACTTGAGGAAAATAATGTTGATGATATATAATTTTTTTTTTCCTTAGTATATACATTAGTATGTAATGTTCCAATATATGAAGTTAACATGATGTAGTCTAAATTCATTTGTTTTTGTTAACAAATTCTCTTGTGATGTAGATATATGCTTTTGAATATCTTTTCCAAAATTTAGAGAATTGTCACGATTTGTTTTTGATGCTCAAGACAAAAGAATGACTTCATTTATCAATGTTACTTATGTGATTTAGACTATCAGGAAGTTTACTTCAAAATAGTAATTACTATACAAACATTGCCCTTTTGTTTTACTTATTTACTACTTCTTAATATTTCAGTATTTTAGACGAAGAAAAGGTCATATGACTTGTAATAATGCCAGTTGAAGTTTGTATTAGTTTAATTTTTTTTATTTAATATTTAATTTTATGAGATAAATTTTTCATTAATTCAAATATATATTTATATTTGGGTAGGTATTTGTGTTTAAATTAAAGTATTTTATATGTCACAAATGTATTATCAAGTTAACATGATCTGCTAACTTGAAAATATATTATTTTAAAATGTTCCGAGCTTTTAATTTAAAAATAACTCAGAATCAATGTGAAAATATGTGAATATATAATTTGTAGTTCTTCTCTTCACATGTTCATATGACATCTAAACAATTTAACGTAGAATACACATGCTAAACACATATGTTAGATGACAAGAGAATTACAAAGCAAATATTGTCTATAAGGTAATATTAGTGGGATAAGACTAATTACATAATTAACCTCATCAAATTTAAATAAATATATACATTATTGCATTTAACTAATAAAAATTTTCATTAACCATCTTAATAGGTTTCCGTGAATAATAAATATATATGACAATCCACGTTGAACATTCACAAAAGAATCTGCAATATTATTTTTTCCTTATCTTATTATTCAGATCTTCGCTTAAATAAGCAATGCTATTTACTATAACATAAATTTTTGGAATTGGTAACACGTGCAACGCACTTGTCAAAAAACTAGTATATATATATATATAATGGATCGTGCAAGTACAAGCTTAATATATGTTATTTTATTTGTTTTGATTTATATGTTACAAACAAAATTAATCGACTTCATTAAATTTTTACATAACTTTAAAATATGTTGAGTTGTTAATTATTCTAATTTTTAGGACTATTGACATAATTTTAAAGAAAATATATGTTACTCTCTCTGTCTTAATATATGTGACATATGCTAAATTTTGAAAGTCACCAAATTTTAATAGGTTTTAATTGTTAATTATTGTGATTTACAGGACTATGATTTTGAAATAACATACATGTTACATTGTTTGTCCGAATTTATGCAGCACATGTGAAATAGCTCGACACAGACACCTACAAATAATTTCGGCAAAAAAACTACCTAATAAATAATGTAACCAATGATTAACTCTCCTAAAGGAAAACAACATATACAACTATATCTTTTAGCATGTAATGAATTAGGTGGCTCCTAACTCCATTAAATAGGTCTTCAAAGACGCCCAGAAAAAATTTCGGCTACAAACACATTAGGTGCACATCTCACCCAAATTCAATGAATTATAACACATGAAAAATGGAAAGATTTGTAATTCCCATTGCAGTACCTCATTTGAACTTAAAAATACCAATGTGTACTATTCATAAGGTCTTCATGACGCCCACAAAACATTTAGGCTAAAAACAGGTCGAAATCACATATAACCTAAAATCAATGGACTATTGCACACGTAAAATGAGAAACTTGGTATTTTCCATTTCGAGCCTCGTTTGAACATGAAAATGTGGACGTATGCCCCTCCTGAAGAACACACACAATTAATATGGTCTTCAAGGATGCCCACAAAAAATTTCATCCAAAAATATGTCGGGATCACATCTCACCCAAAATCCATGGACTATAGCGCATGTAAAATAAGAAAATTGGTATTTCTTGTTCCAGAACTCGTTTGAACTATACAATGCAGAGCCTATGCCCTTCCGGACCAACTCACGCCATTAATAAGGTCGTCAGGGCCACCCACAAAAGATTTCGGCTAAAAACTAGTTGGCATCTCATGAAACCCAAAATTCATGGACTACATGTAAAAGGAAAATTTGGTATTTCCCATTGTGGGCCTCATTTGAACTTGAAATTATCGATGATTGATATCCAGAGCAACGCACACCGTTAAAAATGTCATCACAGATGCCCATAAAAATTTAGGCCAAAAACACGTTGGAATGACATATCATCCAAAATTCATAGACTTTAACACAGGTAAAATGATCGAGAAACTTGGTATCTCGCGTTTCGGGACTTTGTTTTAACTTTAAAATGCAGACGTTTTCCCCTTCGGACATACCCAACAAGGTCATCATGGACTCACACGTTATTTAAGATATCACTCAAAATCCATGGACTATAGGGCACGTAAAATGGGAAATTTGGTATTTTCCTTTGCGGACCTCGTTTAAACTTGAATATGCAAACATTTTCCCCTCCGGACCAATGCATGCCATTAATAAGGTCTTCATGGACTCCCACAAAAAGTTTCAGCCGAAAACACATCAGAATAACATATGACCCAAAACCATGGACTATAGCACATGTAAAATGAGTAATTTCATATTTACCATTCTGGGCCTTGTTTAAACATTAAATTGCGGACGTTTGCCCATATGGACCAATGCATGCCATCAATAAGGTCATCATAGACGCCCACAAAAAACTTTGGTGAAAAACATATATGAATCACATATCACCCAAAATTTATGGACTAACACATGTAAAATGAGAAATTTGATATTTTATGATCCGGGCCTTGTTTAAACTTGAAAATGCATATGTTTGCCCCTGTAGACCAGCCCAAACCAATGATAAGGTCTTCACAGACTCTCACAAAAAAATTAGGCCAAAAACACATCAGGATCACATATCACTCAAAATCTATGGACTATATCACACGTAAAATGGAAAATTTGGTATTTCCCATCTCGGGCCTTATTTGAACTTGAAAATGCAGACTTTTGCCCATCCGAAACAATGCACACAATTAATAAGGCTTTCATAGATGCCCACAAAAAAGTTTGGCAAAAAATACAGTTGCATCACACTCATAAAGTTTTTTCAGAAAAATATTTAGGGTGGTCCAAGTGCTAGATCCATGCAATATACAAAAAAAATATAAAAATATGTATTTTCCACTTCGGGCTTCGTTTGAAGTTGAAAATGCTGATGTTTTCCCGTCCAAACCAAGGCATGCCATTTAACTGGTCTTCAGGGATGCTCACAACAAATTTTGCCCAAAAAATTGCTATTATAACAAATGAAAATTGAAAAAAACAATATTTCCCTTTCCAAGCTTGGTTTGAACTTTAAAAGATGTTTGTCTTACTGAACCAACACACACCATTAAATACGACGTCACGGATGACCACAAAAAATTCGGCCAAAATTTTACATAATAAATAATGTAATCAATGATTGCCTCTCTTAATGGAAACCAATATATGCTAACATATCATTTAGTATGCAATGAATTAGGTGGCTTCAAACTGACAAGGCCCATTAACTAGATCGTCAAAAATGCCCACAAAATATTTTGGCCAAAAAACATTTTGGGGCACATGTCACCTAAAATCCATGGAATATAACTCACGAAAAATAGAAAAATATGTATTTCCCATTGCGACACCTAGTTTGAAGTTAAAAATGTCGATGTGTGCCCCCTACGAACAAACTCACACCATTCATAAGATCGCAAAGAAGCCCACGAAAAATTTCGGCCAAAAACATGTCGAGATCACATATCACCCAAAATTGATGGACTATCGCACATGTAAAATAGGTAATTTGGTATTTCCCATTCGACGCGTTGCTTGAGCTTCAAAATATAGATGTATGCTCCTCCGGACAAAGGCACACAATTAATAAGCTCATCACAGACTCCCACAAAAGTTTTTGGCCAAAACCACATCGGGATCACATATCACCTAAAATTCATGGACTATTGCACACGTGAAATGAGAAATTTGGTATTTCCTGTTACGGGCCTCATTTATACTTAAAAATGCACATGTATTCCCCTCTTGACCATCCCATGCAATTAATAAGGTCATCACAGATGCCAAAAAAAAAAAATCGTCAAAAAACACGTCGAGATCACATATCACATAAAATCCATGGACTATAGCACAAGTAGAATGAGAAATTTGGTATTTCACGATCGGGGCATCATTTGAACTTGAAAGTGTGGACGTTTGCCCCTCTTTATCAACGCACGCCATTTATAATGTCCTTATGGATTCACATAAAAATTTTCAGCCAAAAACACATTGGGATCACATATCACCTAAAATCCTTGCACTATAGTACATGTAAAACGGAAAATCTGGTATTTCCTATTCTGCATCATGTTTGAAATTCAAAATGTAAAGGTTTTCCCCTGCAGACAAACCCACGCCATTGATAAGGCCCTCAGGGATGCTAAAAAGATGTTTCGGCCATAAACACGTAGGGATCACATATCACCCAAAATACATGGACTATAGCATAAGTAAAATGGGAAATTTTGTATTTCCTGTTTTGAGCCTTGTTTGAACTTGAAAATGCAGATGTTTGACCCTCCAGACCAACACACGCCATTAAGGTCATCATGGACTCCGACAAAAACTTTTGGCCAAAAAAATAATGGGATTAGATATCACCCAAAATTAATGGACTATAGCACACGTAAATTAGGAAATTTGGTATTTCCCATTCTGGGCCTCATTTGAACTTGAAAATGCAGAAGTTTGCCCCTCAATACCAATGCACATTATTAATAAGGTCATCACGCACACTGATAACGCTCACCTACACTTCTTATGCTTCAAAGTGTAGGTGCTCGGTAACAAGAATAAACCCAATAGTGAGTCGGGGTCGATCCCACAAGGAGTGATACAAAAAAGAATTCCGATACGAAGTATGAAAGTGCTATAATTTCTTGTAGAATGGAAATAAAAAAATGCAACGTAATGTAAATTAATAAGTTTCAATTATAATTATTAAGAGTTTGGTAATCAATTGTTAATGAAAACAATTAACGCAGTGTTTGAACAAATATAGAGGGGACCTTAGAAGTGTGTGAGCAATCAAATACTAATTTCACTTAATGGGTAATGAACAATTGCTTTAAGTCGTTGAATCTAAATAGATAGGCTAGATTGTAACTATAACAACCATTTTTCAATCAGCTATTATGTTTCAAACGAGTTCCTTCGAACCTCAACTAGCTTAACAATGCAAAACAACCCAAATCCTTAATTTAACCCACTTTATTATGCTGTGTTTTAAAGACACAAGTCAATACAACTATCAATCATTTACTCCACTCTAAGTAACTTTCACAAGCAAGCATAGAGAGCTAAAGCTAGACCAAAATTTTCAACATCAATTCATCAATGAAAACATGAATAAATAACTGAACCCATTTAAAAAGAGTTAATCTAGCAATTAAAATACCAACAAACTAGTTTATGTATTCGATTACATACTCACACCCCTAAGGAATGGGGGTTTAGCCAAGTATAACAAAAAGCAAGAAAAAATTACCAAAAAGATGTTCCATCGGAATGACAAAATCTACAATGCTGAATGCAAAAATTAAGACTAAAATATTAAAACCTCAATAAATAAGCTCACAACCCTCTCAAAAAATATTCAGTATTGTAAAAGTATGTAAAATTCACCAAAGTATGTCTATGACCCTTTTCACTCTCTTCAAAAATCAATTTATATGTTCCAAAAACTTTCCAAATATAAATGTCACGACCAGAGAGCACCCCTTAGTCGTAACATGGCGTGGTTGACCCTAAAGGGGTCGCATACAAGCCCTTAGCACATTCTTAACATAAGATAATAGAAAATACGGGGAAATTCAAAACTTTTACAATAGAAGTCATTTTATATCAAAAACAAGCGGAAGTCTTTCTATTACTATGTCTCAAACCATCTATTAGAACTCTTGAATAAATGTCATTAGGACACAGCCCATACAAAGTCTAAGCATAAAAAATGACATAAGGAAATAAAGTGTTCGTCCTCGAAGCTATGAGGACTCACCAATTCTTCAATTCTTCAATTCTTCTAAATCCTTGAAACTCTAGCCTCCAAAGCAACACAAGCCTCCAACCCTACATTTGGTTAAAATGTAGGCAATATGCGTTAGTAAAAAACGTACTAAGTAAGAAAGCTAACACAAAATCATAAGAGCATCTCAAATGGTTAGTCAACATAAGACATAAGCATAAGAGACAATAACATAATCACAATATGATCATCATAGTCATAGCATGGTCTCCAACATAAGCTTCATATAAACATAAGTCAACATAAGACATAGTTAATGAGCATGGGAGATAACTCATAATCATATCAACATAATTGACTCTTAGTCATCATTTTCATAATAGCACCATTCTCATGTAACCTCAAAAGAATACAAGTGCAAAGAAAGAATAGCATCCCATAATACCACCCAAGCCAAGTATACCTTTTTAGTCATCTTAATCATATTCTACATGCATGGTTAAGTCATAAGTTTTTCTACCATAAGGGCACCATACTTCTAAGGAACCTCAAGCTACACTTGTGCAATGCATGAAAGGAATCTCAAACTACCCTTCACACTAAGCATAGCCTTGAAAGCATCTTAGTCATATCCACCCTACTTTTGGTCTTACTATAAGCTTACTTCATATAGACAAAGGAAACTACCACCTTAGTCAATTATATCTTGGAAGGCAACTATGGATACAATCCAAGTTAAGTCATATTATGTGTAGGAACCCTTCATACCTACGCTTATGTCATGCTTGTGCTATATATGGATAGTATCCCATACTACTTCCCACACTAAGTACTCATTTAGACTACCATGAAGGTTCACTAGTTGGGGACTAATCCCTCTATTCTATTTACCTCTACTCAAGGCTACCAAGGAATAGCCACCTTATAGGCTAGACCATGCTATCCTCTTACTAACATAACTAGGTTAAGCTAAGCTAACTACCTTGGAAAACACACTAACATGCAAGTCCAAGCTACTCTAGAAAAGGTACAAGTGTCCTATCCTAGCTACCATGAAATAATCCTAAACCAACTAAGTAATGCTACCCTTACAAGTGTACTAGATGACAAATGCAAGCTATCCATAGGGGAGTGTGATTCTCAACCCTAAGCTACCCTGACTAATCCTAACTCAAGCTATCCTTGAAATGCATCTTACAATGCAAGTCAAGTTACCCTTAGGAGAGTCTAAGTCCTCTATCCCAAAACTACCATGAAATTGTCTTGACCAAACCAAGTCAAGCTACCATGAATGCATCCTAACAATGCTAGTTCAAACTTACCCATAGGATATTATAAATCCTCAATCTAAAGCTATCATGACTACTACTAACTCATGAAACCATGACATGCATCCTACAATGCTAAGTCAAGCTATCCCTTAGGAGAGAATAGATCCTCATCCTAAGCTATCAACTTTGGTCTTATCTTACTAAGCCAAGCTATATATGAAGGGATCATATATCACAACTTCAAGCAATTCTAGTCTAACATGTTTTGATTCATTTTAGGTTAGTAGGTCAACCTAGAATCCTTCTATGTGAGAGAACGTGAATCTCCTAGCATAATCATGTCTAAGTGTATAAGAGGAAGAGAATTACACCACAAGAACACATCATATTGACTTTACCCCCAAACCCCTAACAGTGATGGCTACAAGCCCTACTTTCAAGCTTAACTTCATTCTATCATGATCCATGTCTAAATTACAAGCTATTCAATCACATTGTTCATTAGAAGGTGATTCTAGTCATACTTCATCATAAAGGTTCAATTCCAACTTTACATGTCAAGATCATTCCTATTCAATTAAGTCTAGCTCAATTCATAATTGGCTGATCCTAACTATGATCAATTAGTATTCAAGACATTGAAATAGGAAGATCACTTTAGAACCTTTAATTTTGCCTCTAATGGCATAAACCCACAATAATCACATTCATCAATTTAGATTAGGTTTCACCATAAAAATCACATGAAATCATCATATTATCATTAAAAAAGCCTATATCAATCATAATTGGGTGGTATCCACTAGATTGGAATCATACAAACCCTACCCACAACGTAAGAACAACCCTAGCTAGAATGGGTTTTTTGATCCACAATTGGGGGATTACTATGGGGGCTCTATAGGTGGAGAACCCATAGATGAATAAGCTTCACATAAATTCAATATAATCCATAAACAAAGCTTGAATCAATGGTGAAATTCGCCCTGAACTGCTACCCCAACTTCCTTCTTGTTCTTCTAGAGAGAGGATTTCTTGAGAGTAATTTGGGGTTATTTAGATGAATGAATTGAAGTGATTAGTTTAGGGTCTATTAACTATTTATAGGATGTAAATTATTTAACTAATAGCCCCTCCTAACCCCTAAATTAATTACTAAACTAACCCCTAAAAACTAACTTGAAAACTAAAACTGAAAAACTGGTAGCTCCTACGACTTGACAATCCACGGACTGTGGATTGGTCTAAGGGGGGTGGATTGGTCTCGTGGTTTGGGTCAGAGACTCAAAACTTTCAGGCCAACTCAGGCCTGATTCATGACCATGAACCACGGGGCGTAGATCAGTCTACTGAGTGTGGTTTGCAACCGTGAATCACACTTTTTGACAGTTTTGGGGGACTGTTTTGGGGTCCTCCTCAAGGACCCCTTGGGTGGTCCTTGGGGAGTCGTACCCGGACGTTTAACCCCTAAACATGTCCTTCTATGTATGGGAACCATTTATTTCTATTTTAACCCTCATACGACACTCCAAAACTCTTTCCAAAGACTCTAGAACCCACTAGTTCAACTATCTAAAATAAGGGGTGTTACATTATCCCCCACTTGGGAAGATTCGTCCTCTAATGACACTTTAAATACTTCATAAAGTCTAAAATCTAACTTAGCTGCCCATTATGCATGAATTACATCTAATGCACACTATAAAGGAAGAAAACTTAAATTCCGAGCTAAACACATTCAATGTGACACAACGGAGTAGGAACTACTTCTACCAACACAAAATGCTCTAAAGTTTATATCTATTCATTATGAAGGAGCAACTAACATCTCCTAGCTAAAACATGCTAAACACATACACATGGAGCCTAAATGCAAAGTTCATCTCATAAAGCATTTATCACTTGAGGAAATCTTTTAACCTACAACTAGGGCATCCTCATAGTCCGACTCATGAAGCCTATATGCAACTCTACTTAAGGAACTACCTCATGAGTAAAACCATGGATATAAATTATTTCTAACAAGGCCCTAGCAATCTCATGAACATGCATACAAGGAAAATCATGGCAACACACAAGGCACACCATAACCCTACTAGATAGGCACACTATCCCCCACTTGGGAGTAAGCCTACATAAACTCTTCTAAACATCATCCATACTAAAAATACCTTCAAAATCCAACATAACAAGTCATGAAAGACAAGAAATCTGGAAATTTTCTAGAACATGAAAGAAACACAAATCGGAAGGGACATGAGGAGATTACTCTTGATCTTGTCTAGATTGGAGAGCATAAAACCTATTCTTCTTTTGAGGCTCCACTTCCCCACTACTAGAGGCAACTTGCTTACCTTCTCTTCTTGTAACCTTAGCCTTAGGGTAATTCTTCATCATGTGTTCACTGTCACCACAACTATAGCAACCCTAATTCGTGAACATCAAGGATACTCAACAACCTTGCTATATAAGCACATCATCTCCCCCTTGGGAGCCAACCTATACAAACTCTTTCACACATCAATTCTTTCAATTCTAATGTCGGAGTAAGTCATCGCTTAAGCTTTTACATCCATAACACAAGATGATTCTAAACCGTGGTAAATTACACTTTTAAACTTCTTAGAGAAGTCTATTCACTCAACCCACCTAGGCAATTCTCAAATACCCTATGCAACCAATCAATCAACATACTTCAAAACTCATCATGACTAAGTCGGGTCCTACCAACCACTACATAAGCTCACTATCACCTTGCTAGGTAGGCACACTATCTCCTCTGTAGGATTAAGCCTACACAATTCCTCTAAACATCTATCATAACATAAAGGCAACAATGAAGCATCATTTATACTAAAGAAAACATCAAAGTCTATTATCTCAAATCTTACCAAGTCATATAGCCATAATTGGCATCTCAACCAACCTTTATCCCTCACTCCATATAGCATCCTTCTAATAGTGACATCCTAAAGACCATCAGATAAAGGATATGAGAGAGAGCTTATAGATTTATGGCACCACTTGGAGAAAGAAGAAGTGAGATTTCCTAAGCATCCAATAGCCTCTATTCATAAATGTGTCGCGACTCACACCCATGAATAATAATCTACTTAGACATGGTTTGAGACATCCTAAGATTTATCCCAAAACCTTATGCTCTGATACAAAGTTTTTCACGACCCGAGAGCACCCCCTAGTTGTAACATGGCATAGTTGACCCCGAAGGAGTCGCATACAATCCCTTATCACATTTTTAATATAACATAATAGAAAATACGGGTAAATTCATAACTTTTACAATCGAAGTCATTTTATATAAAAAAACAAGTGAAAGTCTTTCTATTACTATGTCTCAAGCCACCTATTAGAACCTTTGAATAAAAGTCATTGGGACGCAACCTATACAAAGTCTAAACATAAATAAATAACATAAGGAAATAAATGGTTCGACCTCAAAGTTATGAGGACTCACCAATTCTTCAATTCTTCTAAATCCTTGAAACTCTAGCCTCCAAAGCAACGCAAGACTCCAATCATTTGGTCAGAATGTAGGCAATATGCGTTAGTACAAAACGTACCAAGTATGAAAGCTAACACAACATCATAAGAGCATCTCCAATGGTTAGTCAACATAAGAAATAAGCATAAGAGACAATAACATCATCACAATATGATCATCATAGTCATAGCATGGTCTCCAACATAAGCTTCATATAAACATAAGTCAACATAAGACATAGTTAATGAGCATGGGAGATATGTCATAATCATATCAACATAATTGACTCTTAGTCATCATTACAATAATAGCACCATTCTCAAGTAACCCCAAAAGTATATAAGTGCAAACCAATAATAGCATCACATAATACCACCCAAGCTAAGTATCCCTTTTTAGTCATCTTAATCATAGTCTACATGCATGGTTAAGTCATAATTCTTTCTACCTTAAGGGCACCATACTTCTAAGGAACCTCAAGACACACTTGTGCAATGCATGAAATGCATCCCCTACTACCCTTCACACTAAGCATAGCCTTGAAATTATCAGAGTCATATTCACCCAACTTTTGGTCTTACTATAAGCTTATTTCATATAGACAAACGAACCTACCACCTTAGTCAATCATATCTTGGAAGGCAACTATCGCAACAACTCAAGCTAAGTCATACTATGTGTGGGAACCCTTCATACCTAGCCTTAAGTCATACTTGTGCAATGTATGGATACCATCCCATACTACTACCCACACGAAGTGCTCATTTAGAGTACCATGAAGGTTCACTAGTTGGGGACTAATCCCTCTATTCTATTTACCTCTATTCAAGGCTACCAAGGAATAACCCCCTAATAGGATAGACCATGCTATCCTCTTAATAACATAACTAGGTTAAGCTAAGCAAACTACCTTGGAAAACACAATAACATGCAAGTCCAAGCTACACTAGGAAAGGTACAAGTGTCCTATCCTAGCTACCATGAGATAGTCCTAAACCAAAAAAGTCATGCTACCCTTACAAGTGTACTAGATGACAAATGCAAGCTATCTATAGGGGAGTGTGATTCTCAAACCTAAGCTACCATGACTAATCCTAACTCAAGCTATCCTTGAAACGCATCTTACAATGCAAGTCAACCTAACCTTAGGAGAGTCTAAGCCCTCTATCCCAAAGATACCATGAAATGGTCTTAGCCGAAACAAGTCAAGCTACCAGGAATGCATCATAACAATGCCAGTTCAAGCTTACCCATAGGAGAATATAAATACTCAACCCTAGGCTACCATGATTACTACTAACTCATGATACCATGACATGCATCCTACAATGCTAAGTCAAGATATCCCTTAGGGGAGAATAGATCCTCATCCTAAGCTATGACCTTTGGTCTTGTCCTATTAAGCCAAGCTATACATGAAAGGATCATATATCACAACTTCAAGCTATTCTAGTCTAGCATGCTTTGATTCATTTTAGGTTAGTAGGTCAACCTATAGTCCTTCTATGTGAGAGAAGTTGAATCTCCTAGCATATTCATGTCTAAGTGTATAAAAGGAAGAAAATTACACCACAAGATCACATCATATTGACCTTACCCCCAAACACCTAACAATGATGGCTACAAGCCCTACTTTCAAGCTTAACTTCCTTCTATCATGATCCATGTCTAAATTACAAGCTATTCATTCACATTGTTCATTAGAAGAGGATTCTAGTCATACTTGATCATAAAGGTTCAATTCCAACTTTACATGTCAAGATTATGTTTATTCAATTAACTCTAGTTCAATTCATGATTATATGATCCTAACTATGATAAATTAGAATTCAAGACATTGAAATAGGAAGATCACTTTAGAACCTTCAATTTTGCCTCTAATGGCATAAACCCACAATAATTACATTCATCAATTTAGATTAGGGTTCACCATAGAAATAACATGAAATCATCATATTATCAGTAAACAAAGTTAAAGAAATCATAATTGGGTGATTTCCACTAGATTGGAATCACACAAACCCTACCCACAATGTAAGAACCACCTTAGCTAGAATGGGGTGTTTGATCCACAATTGGGGGATTACTATGGGGGCTCTATGGGTGGAATAACCCATAGATGAATACGCTTCACATACCTTCAATCAAGGCCCTAAAAAATGGTTGAATCAATGGTGAAAATCTCCCTAAGATACTGCCCCAACGTCCTTTCTTCTTGTTCTTCTATAGAGAGGATTTCTTGAGAGTAATTTGGAGGTGTTTAGATGAATGACTTAAAGTGATTAGTTTAGGGTATATTAACTATTTATAGGATGTAAATTAACTAACTAATCACCCCTCCTAACCTCTAAACTAATTACTAAACTAACCCCTAAACACTAACTTAAAAACTAAAACGGAAAAATTGGCAGCACCTACGACTTGACCATCCACGGACCGTGGATTGGTCTAATGGGGTGGATTGGCCTCGTGGTTTGGGTCAAAGACTTAAAACTTGCAGGCCAACTCAGGCCTAATCCACGACCATGAACCACGGGGCTTAGATCAGTCAGTCTACTGAGCGTGGTTTGCGACCGTGAATCACACTTTTTGACAGTTTTGGGGAACTGTTTTGGGGTCTTCCTCAGGGACCCCTTCGGTGGTCCTTGGGGTGTCGTACCTGGACGTTTAGCCCCTAAACATGTCATTATAAGTACATGAGCCCTTTATTTTGATTTTAACCCTCATACGACACACCAAAACTCTTTCCAAGGACTCTAGAACTCACTAGTTCAACTAACTAAAATATGGGGTGTTACAATAAAGTATGCATTCCCATCAGCAAAGTTAGTCGTGATCACCGAATGACTCGGTGATCCGCTGCACACCTTCTTGCCATTTGGACTGTACTTCTGCATCTACTTGTTCTGTTCATTTAGGCGAGCTGGATCGAGCTAGACGTTCCATTCAACACATCACTGAGGTGCACTTTCATTTGTGGAGTTCGCTTAGTTCATGAGCCAACCCGCTGGAACTTTTGGCGAGCAAGAAGCTCACTTAGTGAGTCGCCAAGTGGCTTTTGTGAGCTCTTGCCTTCTTTTTCTTAAGCTTTTCCAACTTTTCGCTTCTTTTCGCAATGTAATTTCCTTGCCTTGTTCTTAAACTTTCATGGATGCACATAAAAAATTTAACATCAGTTGTGAACACAAAATAGGCATTAAGGACACCAATTCATTAAAAACAAGCCCTGAATGAGTCAAAATTCTTGACTCATCAACACAGCCAACTTAAACTTTTGTTTTACTTCAGGGATGTCTACAAGTAGTGCCACTTGAGAGTTAACATGAGAGTCCACACCAGGCTCAATTCAAACATGCAATATGAAATTTGGTATTTCGTATTACGGGATTCGTTTGAACTTTAAAATATAGATGTTTGCTCCTCCAAACCTACATATATCATTTTTAATGTTGTCATGGATGCCCACAAAATATTTGGCCAGAAACAAGTCGGGATCACATATCACCCAAAATCCATAGAGTATTGCACACGTAAAACAAGAAACCTGGTATCTCCCGTTCCGGTATTGTTTGCACTTGAAAATGCAGATGTTTACCTCTTTGGACAAACCCAATAAGGTCGTCATGGACACTCACAAAAAATTTCAGCCAAAAATAAGTTATTTTATCATATCACTTGTAACACCTCGTATTTGAAAACAGACCAAATTAAACCAACAGATTTTCAGAAGTTGCAGGTGCAACCCACGGTTACCACCCACGGACCATAGGGTGACCCATGGTCTGTCCTGGTAGTCTGTTGATGGTCACATGCATACCTCCCCAGAATCCATCCTCTAAAGTCGATCGACAGATTGACAAGACGAATCGTGGATCAGCCCATGGATCGTCGATCAGTCCGTAGGTAGAGTCCCTCAGGATCCCAGAATACATCCTCTGAAAATGATCGATGGAATGAAAAGATGGATCGTGGATCAGTCGACGGTTCATCGAACCGTCCATAGGTCAAGACCCTCATGACCCCAAAATCTATCCTCTAAAGTCGATCGACGGACTGATAGGACAGATCATCGATCAGTCGAGGGATCGTCGATCACTCTATATGTCGAGACCCTCAGGACACCCAGAATGCATCGTCTAAAGTCGATTGACAGGCTGATAGGATGGATTGTGGATCCGTCCTTGAACCGTCGATCAGTCCGTAGGTGGCTTCAGCAGATTTTGAGTCAAGGGTTGTTTGGTCTTTCCCTTATGCGTTGGACCCCTAAACTACGACGTTTAACCCCTAAACTATGTGGTTTATGTCAGTTTTAGCCTAGTAAATTAATAAAAACCTAACCTAATCAATTATTCACTAAAATTTCATCAAACATAGAGCAAAATAGAGGTGAAAGTTGAGCTGCCCTAGTTGAAGAACGTAGTGAGTTTTCATCAGCTCCATCCTAGAAATTAAAATATTTCTTCGTGAATTTTGTCAGCAGATATGTGGGATTTCAGTTGTGGGTTCCTTCCGTCCATTACGTCTTTATAATTAAATAAGATTCTTGATTCCCTTAATATTATCTAGACCTAGGGTTTCTTAAATGTTAGAAATTGTTGGGTTGTAGTTGTTAGAATGATCCAAATCAGATCGTCATGAATTTAGTATCGTTTTGTATAGATTCTTTCATGAATTTAGAACCCTAGCTATGTAGTTCTTTTAGTTCATGAATTACACATACTAGATCAGTTATTTCAGATATATGCATACATGCCTCAATTTTCAAATGTTTCATTATCAATATATTAATGTTGCATTCTCAATTGCATGCTGGTATTTTGAGTTATCCAGTATTACAGAAATTTAGTCATAAATTGCTAATTACATATTCAAATGGGAGTAGCTTAATACCAAGTGGACTTGGTTTTGTCACCCTCAAGTCCCAGAACTACGTGCCCCGTAAGTTAAGTCCTTTGTGTTGGGCATTATATTTTAGTGATCACGTCAGTCATGCCTCTACACCTCTGGCAAGGTATATTTGGTCCTCTCGATGGGCGTATATATCGGACTCCACATTTAGCTCATGTGGTTTTATGTCAGTTATTAGTAGCTCCCAAAGTTCAGTCAGATTTTAGTGCATTGACCATGTTACCAGTTACATCAGATTTCAGTCCTAGCATATTATAAACTTGGTCATTGCACTCAATCATTTCATGTTCAGTATTCTCAGTATAGCATCATGTTTATCTCTTATCATTGCTCAGTATTTAATTACACTTTGATTCAGTTTCGATTATTGTTTAGCTTTACTCTATGCTTAGTACCTTTCAAGTACTGACGCACACTCTACGCTACATTTTCCGTGATGTAGGTTCAGGTTCTCAGCTTCCAGATCACGCATAGATCGGTTCCCGATCTTATGTTCAGCAGCATTAGCGGTGAGTCCTCATTCTTCTAGGACGAGTGACATAATTATCTTCATTTGCTTTTAGTCTTTAGTTTTCAGTATTTGCTAGACTTAGCTGGGGCATGCCCTAACACTTCTAGTCAGTTAGAGGCTATTTTTGGACATAGTTAGATTCAGCTTTAGTATTTAAGTTTGACTTTTTAGTTATGGTTAAACTCTTAGTTTTCATATATTCATATTTAGTATATGGGTATTCCCCATCATTTCAGATTATTTCACGATTTTCTTCAACACAATATTTATTGATTGAGTTTTTCTTTAGTATGCTTATGATATGCCAGTTGGGTTAGCTTGGGGTCACTCGCTATCCTAGGTCTCGTGTTTGCGCCTAGTGGGTAGACTCAGGGAGTGACAAACTTGGTATCAGAGAATTAGGTTTAAGTGTTCTAGGATTTCTGAAAAGCTGCACTGAGTAGGGTCCTTTTAATGGGTGTAAAGTGCACCACATCTAATAACAAGGAGGCTACAATGTGATTTAGGAAAAAAAACTTCACTCTTTTTGTTACTTTTATCGTGCGTATGGATTATAGCACACGTAAAATGGGAAATTTGGTATTTTTCACTGCGAACCTCATTTCAACTTTAAAATGCAAACATTTTCCCCTCCGGACCAACGCATGCCATTGATAAGGTCTTCATGGTTTCCCACAAAAAGATTTAGCCAAAAACATGTTGGAATCACGTATCACCCAAAACCATAGACACGAGAGTATAATGGGAAACATCGTATTTCCCATTATGGGCCTCGTTTGTACTTTAAAATACGAATGTTTTCCCATCTGGACCAATGCATGCCATTAAGATGATCATCACAGACGCCTACGAAAAACTTTGGCAAAAAATTTATCGGGATCATATATCACCAAATATTCATGGACTAGCAAACATACAACGAGAAATTTGATATTTCATTTTTTGGGCCTTGTTAGAACTCTAAACTGGATATGTTTTCTACTCCAGACCAGCCCACACCATTGATAAGGTCGTCACAGATTCCCACGAAAACTTTTAGCAAAAAACACATCGGGTCACATATCATTCAAAATATATGGACTATAGCACACGTAAAATGACAAATTTGGTATTTCTCGTCCCGACACTCATTTTGAACTTGAAAATGTAGACTTTTGCCCCTCTGGAACAACACACACAATTAATAAGGTTGTCACGGACGCCTATAAAAATTTCAGCCAAAAACACTACGGGATCACACTTATAAAGTTTTTTCAAAAAAATATTTTGGATGGTCCCAGCGCCAGATCCATCTAAGATATAGAAAAAATAGAAAAAATTGTTTCCCACTTCGAGCTTCGTTTAAACTTGAAAATGCTGACATTTGACCCTCGAAACCAACAAACGCCATTTAACTGGTCTTCGAGGATTCTCACGACAAATTTTGCCCAAAAAACTACTAAGCACATATATCAATATAAATAACTAGATCATAACACACGGAGAATGAAAAAAAACATATTTCCCTTTTCGAGCCTAGTTTGAACTTTAAAATATAGATGTTTGCCTTACTGAACCAACACACACCATTAAATAGGACGTCACCTATGACAAAAAAAAAATCGGCCAAAAATTTACCTAATAAATAATGTAATCAGTTATTGTCTTTCTTAAAGGCAAAAAATATAGACTACCATATCGTTTAGTACGTAATGAATTACGTGGCTTCGAACTGACAAGCCCCATTATGTAGATCGTCAAAAACGCCCACAAAATATTTCAGCCAAAAAACCTTTGGGCACGCGCATATGTCACCTAAAATCCATGGATTATATAACTCACAAAAGATAGAAAAAACAATATTTTCCATTGCAACGCCTAGTTTAAACATAAAAATACCGATGTATGCTCTTACGAACAAACCCACACCATTCATAAGGGCGCAGAGAAGCCCACAAAATATTTCAGCCAAAAACACGTTGAGATCACATATCACCCAAAATTGATGGACTATAGCACATGTAAAACAAAAAGTTTTGTATTTCCCATTCCGCGCCTTGTTTGAGATTGAAAATGCAGACGTATGCCCCTCCGGACAAAGCTACTCAATTAATAAGGTCGTCACATCTCCCACAATAATTTTTGGCCAAAACCACGTCGAGATCACATATCACCCAAAATTCATGGACTATTGCACACGTAAAATGAGAAATTTGGTATTTCCCATTACAGGCCTCATTTGATCTTAAAAATGCACATGTATTCCCCTCTGGACCATCCCATGCAATTAATAAGGTCATCACAAATGCCAAAAAAATATTTCGCCAAAAGCATGTCAAGATCACATATCACATAAATCCATGGACTATAGGACAAGTAGAACGAGAAAAATTGGTATTTCACTTTCGGGGAATCATTTAAACTTGAAAGTGTGGACGTTTTCCCCTCTTGATCAGCGCATACCATTTATAATGTCCTCACGGATGCACACAAACCATTTCTGCCAAAAACACATTGGGATCACATATCACCCAAAATGCATGCACTATAGCACATGTAAAACGAAAAATTTGGTATTTCCTATTATGCGCCTTGTTTGAACTTGAAAATGTAGACGTTTTCCCGTTTGGACAAACCTATGCCATTGATAAGGTTTTCAGGGACGCTTAAAAAAGGTTTCGGCCAAAAACACATCGGGGTAACATATCACCCAAAATCCATGGACTATAGGAAAAATAAAATGAGAAATTTTGTATTTTCCTGTTCTGGGCCTTATTTGAACTTGAAAATGCAGATGTTTGACCCTCCGAACAAACACACGCCATTAATAAGGTCGTAGTGGACGCCCATAAAAATGTTTGGCCAAAAATCAATGGGATGAGATATCAACAAAAATTAATGGACTATAGCACATGTAAAATGGAAATTTTTGGTATTTTCAGTTCTTGGTCTCGTTTGAAATTGAAAATGTGGAAGTTTGCCCCTATATACCAATAAACGCTATTAATAAGGTCGCCACAACGCTTATAACGCTCAACTACATTTCTTATGATTCAAAGTATAGATGATCTCTAACAAGAATAAACCCAACAGTGAGGTGGGGTCGATCCTACAAGGAGTGATAAAGAAAAGAATTCAGATACAAAGTATGAAAGTATTCTAATTTCTTGTACAATGGAAATAAAAAAACACAACATAATTTAAATTAATAAAATTCAATTATCGTTATTAAAAGTTTGGTAATCAATTGTTAACGAAAAAACATAACGCGGTGTTTGAACAAATAAAGAGGGAATCTTAGAAGTGTGTGAACAATCAAATAGTAATTTCACATAATGGGTAATGAACGACTGATTTAAGTGGTTGAATCTAAATGGGTGATGCTTATCGTGACCAACGACACTAACCTACAGTACGAGTGTCTACGATCGTCGATAATATAGTAACCCAACCAAGGGTTGGGGTCGTGTCCCAAGGGAGTGGTTTTGAGAATTAGTAGAAAAATAAAATTAAGTTCAAACTAGTCGTAGCTAAAGACATTAACGATTAAAATCATTGTAAATTAAAAGGGGTGACACAAAGGTGTCAAATATCAAATGGGGGTTTTGTCACAAGTAGTAAAAAACAACAAAAATAGTAGTAAAAATCAAGTATGGGGACAAGCTCTTGGGGTGTGACCGCAATACAAGTTGAGATAAATCGTTGGGTACATGCTTTCGATAGGAAATTTGCAAGATAATAGTGACTAGGCTAAGCTTTAGATGGAAATAAGTTCCCTCTCGGGCAACTTACCCCGTTTCAAATGCGTTCCTCTCGAACACCCATTTGCCGCATGAAGGCCCGCTTACGCCTTACCCCTCTCACTCTCTTGAGCTGAGTATTAGAATATGGGATTAGGTCTTACCCTCTCGGGCAGAACCTCATATCAACCCACTCCTTAGGCCATCAGTCTAGCGGTCTTAGTTTCGCGACTTCCCTCTCGGGCAAGACGAAAATACATGGGTGGTTTTGTATTTTCAACTACAAACCCATTAAATTAAACCATAACCACTAGGTGAAAGCACTATTAAAATACATCTATCCTATCAGCAAGCAAGACCCAACAACAATATCAACACATATTTGCTAAATCACACCCTGATACGCTCAAATTACACCTCCCTAAAGAAGCATAAGCGATTGTTATCAAGTAAAGAACCCAACTTGTAGGTTGGGGTCGATCCCACGAGGAAAATGGTTTAGACTTTACTTTAACCAACAAGTATATTCAATTAGTCAAATTACTTCCAGAAACAAAAAATTAAAAAAGGGGGGATTTGTGAAACAAATTGTAATAAGTCAGTAAATAATCAGTAAACATCAGTCAATTTCGGTTGTTATCAAGATGAGAAAATTAACTAGGGTATACGTGTTCCCCACAAGCTCATAACGCAGTAATCCTAGTAATAGCAATCCTTTCTTGGTGTACTACATGCAAAGTGTTAAGTTAGGTATATCTAAATCCTTAGTCCGGCATCTAGAGAATTTCACCCCGCACCTTGGTCTGGCTAGCTACGTGTGTATAATTTACTAACCCTTACATTTATCTCATATGAGACATCATAATCTATGCTTGGCTTAGTTATTATTTCGCACCAATCGACACTAGCCTATTAGATAGTATCACCAATCTCTGTTGATAATTCTTTTCTTGTTGATTACTTCCTTGGTCCGACAAGTAGCAACAAGGTGATTTCTAACGTGTACACTCGTTAAAAAGACTTTTAAACGAAAGAATTATCAATGCATGCAACAACACTATTCAAGAATTGCTTATTTACTATTCATACTTTGTTAATCGCTCATGGTTCCCACAACCCTAGTTGTGGAGTTTAATTACCCATAATCATATGAACACAATTCATTGTTTTAGATGAAAAAATTATGAACTTACGTAAGAAGAATAATAAACCAAGAAATTCGACTTTAATTGCAACACCAAAATCTGCAAAACGAACTTAGGAAATTAAGAATTGCTAAAGTTGCAAGTTAATCTCCCAAGTCAAGAACTAGAATAAAATAATAATCTCCAACCCCCAAAAACGATGTTTACATGCATTATTTATAGAAAACAAATCCTAAATTAAAAGGGAAACAAATTAGGGAAAATTTGTTCAGGAACGCGTCTTCATTCCACGAGACTGACTCATGGATCGTCAATGGATCTATTATCCGTGAGTCCCTTCCGTCAGCCATGACTTAGAAAATATTTCAGCTTCCAAAAATCAGCTTATCTGAAGCAAACGACGGAACTATAGTATGGACCGTAGATCGATCTACGATCCGTCAATCCCCTTCCATAGCTCCACACTTGGAATCTTCAAAAATCAGGTACTGGAACCCTCGCAGTATCAATCTACGGATCAACAGTACGGTCCGTATATCCATCTACGGACTGTTAATAGCCACCATGGTTCCACACTTGGTCAGATTTCCCTGATTTGCCTTCCATGCCTTGCATTCTGATCTACGACCACCATCTACGGAGCGTCAATGGACCTACGGTCCGTAGATCACCTCCGTAAATGCCCTTTTCTACATTTCTTTCAGCTGTCTCTTTACTTCCGCGCCTGAACATCTTTCATACAAAATATGATAAAAATACATAAAAACCAATACAAAATGGCCCTAGACACACACAACTTGTAAGTGCAATGTATTAGAAATATCGTAAACTCATGTATATCAACACCCTCAACTTAAATTCGTTGTTTGTCCTCAAGCGACGCACTAAGACTATAAGCGACATTTGTATAAAAGCAAGCATTTCAAGCACAAGCAATCACATGGCTCTCTATTTTACTCACTTTTTGGGTGCAAAATTTGTTCTCTTAGACTTGACAGGCTAATTCATGTGGATCAAACCATGACAACGATCGACCAACCAACACACAACATACACTGTTTCACTATCACCAAAGGACCAACTTTTCGACAATGTAACTGGTGCCCTTACTTCAAACGACGTTCCTTTTCTTTCACACAATGACTATGAATTTTTAGTACAAGGATTCATTAAACACTCACACTCAGAAATAACTTCAAGTACAGTTAATGCTCAGTACCATAGGCTTGCCCTTATTTTCACTGTTTAGACTCTCCAAACTAGACACTAGGAACACTATAGGACTTTCTTGGCTTGTAACATAGCCGTAGGGTCAGGTGTGGTACATTTGGGTATTTCTTAGTGACTTTCTGCCCTCCTTGANGTTCCTTTTCTTTCACACAATGACTATGAATTTTTAGTACAAGGATTCATTAAACACTCACACTCAGAAATAACTTCAAGTACAGTTAATGCTCAGTACCATAGGCTTACCCGTATTTTCACTGTTTAGACTCTCCAAACTAGACACTAGGATCACTATAGGACTTTCTTGGCTTGTAACATAGCCGTAGGGTCAGGTGTGGTACATTTGGGTATTTCTTAGTGACTTTCTGCCCTCCTTGACATTACACTAGGCTTTCAACCTCTTTTTGCCCTATTGTTGACATCCTACCGTTGTGCCTTCTTTCCCTTGATTTTCTCCAAACACGGATGTGGCTTTAGACCTTGTAGATTTTTAAATTATATATATATATATATATATATATATTTTTTGTAATAAATCTCTTCTTTAGTTTTCAACAAGTCGCATCCTTTCCTCTCTTTTTCAACATCAAACTCTTTTCATACCAATTTTTTTCTTTCGATTTCCTCTTTTATAGCCACCCTCAACTTATGGATTTTCCATTGGTTGAGGTGCACAATACCCGATGTCGGGTCAGGGCCAGTATTGAAGTTACTTTTTACATTAGCCACCCTCAACATAGGATTTTGGCCTAAGTCAAGGTGCACATGTCCAATGAGGGACCGGGGCCAACATAGTCGATTATCGGAAGGTGAGTCCAGGGATTAGAAAGATATGGTCTAATTTTAGGCTCGAAGGATTTGGATCAAAGGGAACATTTATTTTATTTGGTTGGATCCTTCTTTTAGGCAATTTGTGGACTTATCAGAACAAGGGCCTATGATCACTTCCTAACCTCTAGATTGAATTATCTTAGCAGGACTAACCGGGCAAGTTCTCGTTTTGCACAAAACTGTTTGATCAATCAACTTTTCTAACACACTCTTGGCACATAGTTTCATTATCAGATTACCCAGTTCAAGTTTCAGCTTAAGTCATGCCATCAAGTTGATTCATTATCATGTCATACTCAGAGTCCACACATTCAACTTGTCTGAACCTACTAATTCTAGCACAGATAAGCAAATTTGGATGAGTATATTTTTCATAGGCCATCATGCTTTATTCTTTTTCATGCTTCTACACATACGATCCTAACACATGCCGGTTCAACAAAAATTTAAATAGTCTCTTGGGGAAAAAGAACATAGGCAAGAAAACCCCAAAGAGAGGATGTATGAGTTGGGTTGTTCAGACTGCACCCTACCACTCACAATCCATTTACTCCACCCCTAACAAAATAGATACGATTGTCCCCAATGCATACAAAAATAGTAAAAGATAATGGATTGGGTAAAGCAATCCTGTGGCGCATTGCGCCGAAGTATCATCAACAAGTGGGTGGGTCCTATTTCTCGGAGCCCGCTAGAACCATACTTGGGTCACCCTTAGTAGTGCCCACATCAACCATCATAGCACCATCAATAGTGCTCTCGGTCACTCTAACCGCACCATTAGTGGTGCTCACAACGTCCTTCATGACAGGCAGGACCTCTACCACTGGGGCAGAACTCGATGCCCATGCAATAATCTCACGCACCCTCCGTTGGCACAACTCTTCATCCAAAATCGAAGCCTTCCTAGCCTCCTTCTCTTGCCTACGTTGTTTCTTTAGGGCTTTTTCCTTCTCGGTGCAACCACAATGGTGCCTCTTCCATTTGGTATGTGTAGGCTCAAGCCCCTCCTCGGCGATCCCACTAAATATAGCATTCATCACCGTATCATCAGCCAACACAGTAGGTGTAGCTTAAGGTTCAACTGTAGGGGTGGCAAGAATGGCATCAACATCGGCCCGGAGACTGGCTAACTCGAACTGAAAAGAGGATAGATCTATGGTCGAGTCTAGTCGCTCAAGGACTCTCAATTCAAAGGCATCAACACGCTTATTAACGGCTTGGATCTTCTGGTCCATCATGCCCTCCATCCTTCGCTTTATTCTGGCCTCGGACTCGGCTATCGACTTTTGCATCCAAGGTTGGATGTGATGCAGCAGTGTGGCCATCTGAGCTTCTAATTTCTGTACTCTGGCCAACGGGATAACAACAGCTCCTATTAGTGGTGTGGATCGGGATGAGCTAGGCGCCCTACTAGCAGTTTGGGAAGAGGAGGTCGGGATAGTATCGATGTGATCTGGTATAGTGGGGTCACTACCCCGTGCCTTCCCCACCGTGTTTGCAAGATCTGCACCCAAGGGAGGTACCTCAACCTAGGGCTCTCTGCGAGGTGCCGCCACATTTGCCTCATGTTGAATGAGGCCTATATCCAAAGTCCTTAAAGGGTAGATTAACCTGTCACAATGCCAGATCAACACTCCATAGTCCCTACACAATTGGAAAATCAAACATGGAAAGGGGTAAGTAGTGGAGGTCTTGAATGCCTTCTCGTGAATCTCTGCCAGCAACATGCGGGAAAAGTCAATCTCTACTCCCGCTACCAATGCTGCAACCATGACCGCTCTGTCCTATGTATGTTGGTTGTCAGATTTTGTAGGCGACACCCTGTTACGCACCAACAACCAGAAGAACTTGGCCACAAAGTTTAATATGGCCTTTCGGATACCCAACCGTGGTGTGGCGACCCACTCTGCACACTTGCCATCTGTAGGAATGTATTTAGCTAGCCACAGTATAACAGCCTCTTGTTGCTCAGCATTTCTCTGGAAAGCACCGCTCCGCATGATGTCCCATCTGTAATCAAACTTCGTTGTGTTTAATGACCAAGAAAGACTCGTGGTAAGTCCATAGAGAAAGCGGCTGATGGTGGCATGTCATATGTCCACCTGACAACCTCGCACTATAGTGTAAGTGAGAGGATCCTGGGCTATGGGTTTTGACAGCTTGAAGATCGAACCACGGAGAGTGGCGGCATATGACGCATAAAACTCCCGTACAATCTCCTCAATATAAGTACCTGGGTCTCAAGCCATCCAGTCACACATGTGAAGGTTAAAATGTCGGTGGATGTCGAGGACTGTGTACAAGCTCCTTGTGAGGACTCTACTCTCCTCTATAACAATTCGGTCCATCTTCTCTTTGTCATTAATCATCTTGGAATCTCGATAGATTTGCCATTGGCCCTCAACACACCATCTGTTTGGCTTACCGGTCACTGGAGTAGGGTTCTTATTCTTTTGTATGGGTACTAACTCTGAGCTAGTGGCCTCAGTAGATGAGGCTGCCTATTCATTCTGGCTGGACCCAGTGGCTGACTTGGCATTGGACCCCAAAGCATGGGTAGACTTGGACCTTGAAGCATGGTTGGACTCAGAGCTCGAAGCATGGGTAGACTCGGAGCCAGACGCAGACCCAGTAGCTGTACTGGAAGCCCCTAGTTGGTGTCCCGATCAGTGTGTGCTCCTCATCACACTGGGAGACAGTGACTACGTTGGGGATTACCTTTTAGGGGGTTTCTCTGGTGGCTCGAGGTGCAGTGGGAGAGTCCTTGTGTTGTGAGAAACGTATGCTGGATCTTTTTCCGTGTCCATGCCCTCATCGAATAACTTGAAGCTAGGAGCAACAAATTTTGACTTGTCCTGTTTTGAGTAGGTGACTAGCTTCTTGGGTGCCATCGTACATGCGGAAGCGATATTAGTGCCAAAACTAACCATAAACAAAAAAAAAAAATTTTAGAACAATAAACGAACAGTAACAAAGTCCCATGAAAATTTCAGACAGAGGCTATAGTGGCTATCCACGGAGGAGACCTATGGTCCGTAGACTGATCTACGGTCCGTGGAACCCTTCCGTGGATCAGAGGACCAACAATATTGGTCGCAGATNCTCATCGATTAACTTGAAGCTAGGAGCAACAAATTTTGACTTGTCCTGTTTTGAATAGGTGACTAGCTTCTTGGGTGCCATCGTACCTGTGGAAGCGATATTAGTGACAAAACTAACCATAAACAAAAAAAAAATAATTTTAGAACAATAAACGAACAGTAACAAAGTCCCATGAAAATTTCAGACAGAGGCTATAGTGGCTATCCACGGAGGAGACCTATGGTCCGTAGACTGATCTACGGTCCGTGGAACCCTTCCGTGGATCAGAGGACCAACAATATTGGTCGCAGATGGAAACACAGAACGGTCCATAGATTGATCTACGGACTATAGTCCACATCCGTGGTTTCACAGTTGGTGAAACTTCAGGTGCATCCAACCACGAACCTAATCAATGGTCCATAGATTGATCTACAATCCGTAGACGGGGTATCGTGGATGTGATCTGTGCCAGATTTCAGCCATTCTTTATTTTTAAGTCCACATCTTAGATCATTTTCAGCAATATCCTAGTCTAACCATGTATTTTAACATTGAATCATGCTAGTTTGTCATTCTCAAGATTCCGATTAATCATTTTAACCAAGTATTTAAGACAAACTTTGGAACACTAAGTCGAAATTTACATTTAGAATTATAATCACATACAATAAGGCAACACAATCACTATCTATCGTTCCAAGGGTATTGTAACTTCCAATTTTATCATGCAATTACATCTAACAATTACCCAAGGTCAAGACCCGACTCTCGACTTTCTAAATTCAATCTATGAACCGAAATTCAAAGATATGGGAAAGTCTATTACCTTACAAGCAATGAGAAGTGGGGTGATTGCGTGACGACACTATGCTTTGCAAGAGCAACGAATTACCTCTTCGTGACTAACCCGGACATCGAACCTTGTGGAAATTTTTGGAGAGGAAAGGGAATTTAGGGGTTTGGGGAAAAGGAAGGAAGGATTAATTGGGGAGTGATGGAGTGATTATTGAGTCATTTAAGGAGTTTGGGAAGTTATTTAACGGTTTGGGAGTAAATGGATGGAAGTGGAATTATTTAAAATTGGGATATTTTAAATAGGATGGATCCAGGTCGGGTCAGGAAATATTATGGTTCTCGACCCACGAGACCCCGTCTACGGTCCATGGGTCGATCTACGGTCCGTAGATCACTCTTACACTTGGACAAGTTGTAGGGACTTACCTGGGACCTACGGACACTATCCACGGTCTGTGGATGGATCGACGGACCATCGATGGGGTCCGTAGACCTCTGTACCAGACCATTTTTTGCAGAATTTTCCTAGCGTACCTGCACATGTAGCAACCATTAAGCTATTCCTTTTACATTTTCTTGACACTTTTTTTTAGACAAGGACCCTATGCTAATTCTAGCCAACACACAATAAAAAAAACTAAAACGCCTATCTAAATTAATACAGAGAATAAACTAAACACAAAAACTGCTAGATGGAAAACGAAAACCTATCATTAGCTAGATTGTACATCTTGGGTTTCCTCCCAAGCAGCGCTTGATTTAACGTCACGGTACGACGTTGGCCTCTTGATTACTCAGACTTCATCAAGATGATAGGCCTCAATCACTTCTTGCACACTTTTAGCATTTCCCAGATAGATCTTGATCCTTTTCCCGTTTACCATGAACCTAGTTCCTTTACCTTTTTCAACCTCAATCGCTCCATGGGAGCACTTTTGTGAGCAAAAATGGCTTAGTCCATTTGGACTTGAGTTTGCCTGGAAACAAGCGCAACCTAGAGTTGAATAGAAGCACAAGATCACCAACCACAAATTCTCGCTTTTCAATTCTTTGATCATGATACCTCTTCATCTTCTCTTTGTACAAGGCTGAACTTTCATAAACTTTTAGGGGAAACTCATCAAGCATATTCAAGTCATTCATTCTTTCATTAGATGCGGCGCCCCAGTCGAAATTTACCTTCTTCATTGCCCACATTGCCTTATGCTCTAGCTCTATCGGTAAATGACAAGACTTCCCATATATAAGTTGGTAAGGAGACATACTTATAGGGGTTTTGTATGAAGTGCAATAGTCCCATAGAGGATCATCAAGCTTCCTTGACCAATCCATTCTATTAGCATTCACAGTCTTCACCAAAATCTGTTTGATCTCTCTGTTGGACACTTCAACTTTTCCGCTAGTTTATGGATGGTAAGGAGTGGCTACATTGTGGTGGACACCATACTTCTCAAGTAGTGCCTTGAACAAATTATTACAAAAGTGGGAACCTCAATTACTGATGATCGCCCTCGAGGTACCAAATCTGGAGAAGATATTCTTTTTCAAAAATGCGGTGACACTTTTGCCTTCATTGTTGGAGAGCACAACTGCTTCTACCCACTACGATACATAATCAACCGCAACAAGAATATACTTCATCCCATGTGAACTCACAAATGGACCCATAAAATCAATGCCCCATACATCAAACAACTCTATCACCAATATAGGATTCGTAGGAAACTCTTGCATCTTTGAAATTCCTCCTTCTCTTTGGCAACGATCACAAGACTTGGCGAAATCATGAGCATCTTGGTGGATGGTAGGCCAGTAGTAACCACACTGCAAAATCTTGTGCGCAGTCCGAATACCACTATGATGCCCTCCAACAGGCGATGAATGGCATGCTTCAAGTACACTCAACATCTCGACCTCGGGCACACAACGACGAATAATCCCATCAGTATAACTACAATACAAGTAAGGCTCATCCCAAAAGAAATTTCTTCACATCATACATAAACATTTTCCTTTGGTGAAAAGACAAGTTCGGGGGCTCCAAATCGCTTGCCAAATAATTAGCAAAGTGTGTGAACCAAGGAATCAGATCATAGGCGGCAGCCAATACTTGTTTATCTGAAAAAACATCATTAATTTCAGCCCTACCTCCAAGCTTTAGCGTAGCCTCTTCTTCTAATCTGGACAAGTGATCAACAACTTGATTTTCGGTCCCATTTTTATCTTTTACCACAAAATCAAACTCTTGCAGCAATAATACCCATCTAATCAATCTTGGTTTTGCATCTTTTTCGCCATCAAGTACCTCAATGCAGAATGGTCAGTATGCACTATGACCTTAGTACCAAGCAAGTAGGATTGAAATTTTTGAATGCAAAATCCACCGCAAGAAGTTCTTGTTCAGTCACAGTACAATTCTTCTGGGCCACATTCAGAGCTTTGCTAGCATAGTAAATAGGGTGAAGAATTTTCTTTTTCTTCTGTCCTAGTACCACACAAAGCGCCACTCCACTTGTATCACACATTACCTCAAACAGTTGTCCGCAATCTGGTGAAATAATAATAGGTGCAGTAACCAACTTCTCCTTCAACTCTCCAAATGCTCTAAGACAAGCATCATCAAAGTAGAACTTACACTCCTTCTCAAGCAGTTTGCACAAATGATGTGCAATTTTTGAGAAATCTTTGATGAATCTCCTGTAGAAACCTGTATGCCCTAGAAAACTCCTCACACCTTTTAAAAAGATAGGTGGGGGAAGTTTTTCTATTACTTCAATTTTCGCTTTATCTACCTCAATGCCCTTTTAAGATATTCTACGACCTAGAACTATCCCTTATTTCACAATAAAGTGGTACTTCTCTCAATTCAGCACCAGGTTGTAATCTTCACACTTTTTAAGTACCTCAGCCAAATGATTTAGACATCGATCAAAAGAGTCCCCTACCACAGAGGAATCGTCCATAAATACCTCAATAGTGTCCTCCACCATATCAGAGAATATCGACATCATACAACGCTGGAAGGTTGTTGGAGAATTGCACAACCCAAATGACATCCTTTTGATGGTGAAAGTCCCATTATAGCGAAGGTGGTCTTCTCTTGGTCCTCCGAAGCTATAGAAATCTGATTGTAGCCCGAATAACCATCAGGAAAACAATACCAACCCTTTGCAACAAGTCTATCTAACATCTGATCCATGAATGACATAGGGAAATGGTCTTTTTCTGTCTAACCATTTAGCTTCCGGTTGTCCATGCAGACTCTCTATCCAGTCACGGGCCACATCAGAACAAGCTAGTTTCTCTCATTAGGAACCACGGTATTCCCACCTTTCTTGGGCACACATTGAACAGGGCATACCCAACTACTATCTGCAATGGGATAGATAACTCTAGCGTCCAACCACTTGATGATCTCCTTTTTATCTACCTCTTGCATAGGTGGATTTATTCTTCTTTGGTGCTCAATACTAGGTTTGTGATCTGGCATGAGTTGTATTTTGTGGGAACAAATACAGGGAGGAATCCCAATAATATCCGCAATACTCCACCCAATAGCTCGCTTGAACCTCTTTAATACAGTCACCAAGCACTCTACTTGTCTCGCATTTAGATCTGCCGCAATGATGACCGGAAAAGTGTTATCTCTGCCCATGAATACATACTTCAAATGTAGTGTAGAGCCTTAAGCTCCAATTTCGGTGCCTCCACAATAGATGGTCTCGCTGGTGGAGACTCACAATTCTTCATGTCTAACTCATACTTCTTTTGTTTTGACCGATATTCACACTTATCGAGTGCAGCTACCAAATCATTGTCCTATTCAATACCATCACTATCAAAATTTATCATAACTACTACTAGTGCCCCAACACCGAGTCGCTCTTCAATTTGCACTTCTGCTCCACTCTCAACTCTGTAAGTTATAGCAGATACCGTTTAGAGCTCACCACTATACTTCATGGACCACCAAATATTAAAAGTTGCTTCTTCATTGTTCAGTCTGAACTTCATCTGTCCCTTTTTCATATCAAACAACGCATGCCCTGTGGCAAGAAATGGTCTCCTTAGGATGATGGGAACCTCAAAATCAACCTCACAATCAAGAATCACAAAATCCGCCGGAAAAATGAAAGACTCCACTTTCACTAGCACATCATGGAGTACACCAATGGGCCTCTTCATAGTTCGATCGGCCATTAGTAACCACATTGTAGTTGGCTTTGGGTCCCCTAGACCCAACTTCTTGTAAATAGACAATGGCATGAGGTTGATGCTAGCACCAAAATCACACAATGCCTTAGCAAAGTGTAACAATCCGATAGTATATGGAATCGTGAAGGCACCAAGATCCTCCTTCTTTTGCGCAAGAGACCTTGTAGCAATAGCGCTACAATGTTGTAATCTATCATCATCTTCAAAACTCACAAACCTCTTCCTTGTTACCAAGTCTTTCATATACTTTGCATACCCATACATTTGCTCCAAAGATTCTATCAACGGAACGTTGATGGAAAGCTGATTCAACATAGTAATAAACCTATGATATTTACCATCTTCGGTCTTCTTCACTAACCTCTGTGGGAAAGGTGGTGCAGGTCTAGGTATGGGGACCACTTTTTGAGATATTTTCGCTTCTTTCTCTGTCGCAGTCACAAACTCTTCTCTAACCTCTCCACATCAGCTTCTTTTCTAGTCTCAACATCCACCACAGACGACATAGGTGGATCTAAAGTTTGCTTACCCCCTCGAGTAGTAACTGTCATACAATGACCGTCATTCTTTGGATTCTGGATAGTGTTGCTAGGAAGAGTACCAGGTTGACGTGGGTTCAGTGTAGTAGACAATTGGGTCATCTGCTTCTCTCGGTGCTTTATTGACACTGTATGGGCATCAACCTTTTGACCAATACCAGACAAGTCATTTCTCATCTTCTTCACATTCTCATCAGTTGCATCAAACCTTCTTATTATCTTCTGCATCATATCTTCAATACGCCCCATATTGCCTCCAACATCCCTAGTAACAGATTCCCAATTTTGAGGGGGAACATAAGGTCCAACCCGATCATTTCTATTGCCATAGTTGTTCCTGTTGTAGTTGTTGTTACGATTGGAGTTCCCATCCCAGACATATTGACCCTCTTGGTTGTAGTTGTCATAGTTCCGACCTTAGTTTCCTTGACCTTGGCGCTAGTTTTCTGCTTTGGATCATTGGGTGTTTGGTTGTAAACCCCCCATCTGATGATTCACCGCATAAGCATCCTCTTCATAGTAACACTCTATAACTGGTGGTGGCGTTCTAGTCAAGTAATTCACAACATTTACCTTCTCTGCACCTCCGCTCACATGCTTTAACGCCAACCCCAACTCGGTCCTCATCTGAGCCACTTCCCATGAATCTTATCCGCAGACTGGGTGTTTGTATTCTGAATAGCAAATGTGTTTCTCTAGTAGCTGACCTCCTAGTCCTCCATGCTTTATTGTTGCGAGATATCTTCTCCAGTTTTTCAGAAATCTGTGCATATGTGCAGTCTCCATATGAACCTCCTGCAATAGTATCAAGCACTGCTTTATTGTTGTCATCCTGACCTTGATAGAATTATTCCTTCAGCGACTCATCATCAATACAGTGATTTAGGACACCCCTTACGAACGCAGTGAATATGTCCCCAGAGCTACTCACAGACTCTCCAAGTAATGCTACAAAATTGTTGACACTGTCTTTCTGATTGAGCTTCTTGGATAGTGGATAGTACCTTGCTCGAAACACATCCGTCAGTTGGTCCCATGTAAAGATTGAGTTATAAGAAAGCTCAAAAAACCATACTGCAACATCGCCTGTCAGTGATAGAGAGAACACTCGTAATCCGATGACATCCATATCCAAGTCTGGTCTACCTACACAACTTTTGCAAACCACCCTTAGCTTGGCTAAGTGAGCATGTGGGTCCTCCGATGGCAATCCTGAGAATATGCCCCTTACTGTAAGCATCTGCATCAAGATACTAGTCACCACAAAGGTATGCCCTGGAGGTAGAGGGTGTAGGACAATAAGTCCATCAGAGTCTGCTATATTGACCTTGGCCCGATAGTTGTCATGTTGCCGTGGGCCTAGTGGATCTTGCACCCTCAATGCATCTTCTAATTNTGCTTTGGATCATTGGGTGTTTGGTTGTAAACCCCCCATCTGATGATTCACCGCATAAGCATCCTCTTCATAGTAACACTCTATAACTGGTGGTGGCGTTCTAGTCAAGTAATTCACAACATTTACCTTCTCTGCACCTCCGCTCACATGCTTTAACGCCAACCCCAACTCGGTCCTCATCTGAGCCACTTCCCATGAATCTTATCCGCAGACTGGGTGTTTGTATTCTGAATAGCAAATGTGTTTCTCCAGTAGCTGACCTCCTAGTCCTCCATGCTTTATTGTTGCGAGATATCTTCTCCAGTTTTTCAGAAATCTGTGCATATGTGCAGTCTCCATATGAACCTCCTGCAATAGTATCAAGCACTGCTTTATTATTGTCATCCTAACCTCGATAGAATTATTCCTTCAGCGACTCATCATCAATACAGTGATTTGGGACACCCCTTACGAACGCAGTGAATCTGTCCCCAGAGCTACTCACAGACTCTCCAAGTAATGCTACAAAATTGTTGACACTGTCTTTCTGATTGAGCTTCTTGGATAGTGGATAGTACCTTGCTCGAAACACATCCGTCAGTTGGTCCCATGTAAAGATTGAGTTATAAGAAAGCTCAGTAAACCATACTGCAACATCGCCTGTCAGTGATAGAGAGAACACTCGTAATCCGATGACATCCATATCCAAGTCTGGTCTACCTACACAACTTTTGCAAACCACCCTTAGCTTGGCTAAGTGAGCATGTGGGTCCTCCGATGGCAATCCTGAGAATATGCCCCTTACTGTAAGCATCTGCATCAAGATACTAGTCACCACAAAGGTATGCCCTGGAGGTAGAGGGTGTAGGACAATAAGTCCATCAGAGTCTGCTATATTGACCTTGGCCCGATAGTTGTCATGTTGCCGTGGGCCTAGTGGATCTTGCACCCTCAATGCATCTTCTAATTAGTTCTCACCTGGATCCTGGTTGTCCCTACCAACTACCCTCGGTTGTTGTAACTCGACTACATAACTTTGATTTCCTCCTATATGATTAACTAGATCTCCTGGATTGTTCATTATTCGCAAAGTGTAGTTCAACTCTTGATCGTAAGGAGTAAGTGGTTTACCCTTGCTCTATGTACTTGGCATACACTAGAGTCAGAACCTGAGAGAGACAAACACAAAGAGAAAAAGTAAAATTAGGAAATATTTGACTAACGTTCAATAATGTAGTGAATGTAAATCTAAAAGCCAAATCTAACCCGGCAGCGGCGCCAAAATTTGATACGCTCAAATTACACCTCCTTAATGAAGCATAAGCGATCGTTATCAAGTAAAGAACCCAACTTGTAGGTTGGGATCGATCCCACAAGGAAAATGGTTTAGACTTAAATTTAACCAACAAGTATATTCAATTAGTTAAATTACTTCCAGAAACAAGTAATTAAAAACGAGGAGATTTATGAAACAAATTGTAATAAGTCAGTAAGTAATCAGTAAACATCAGTCAATTTCACTTGTTATCAAGAAGAGAGAATTAACTAGGGTATACGTCTTCCCCACAAGCTGATAACGCAATAATCCTAGTAATAGCAATCCTTTCCTGGTGTACTACATGCAAAGTGATAAGTTAGGTATCTCTAAATCATTGGTCCGGCATCTAGAGAATTTCACCCCGCACCTTGGTCTGGCTACGTGTGTATAAATTACTAACCCTTACCTTTACCTCATATTAGACATCATAATCGATGTTTGGCTTAGTTATTACTTCGCACCAATCGACACTAGCCTATTAGATAGTATCACACTAAATCTATGTTGATAATTCTTTTCTTGTTGATTACCTCCTTGGTCCGGGAAGTAGCAACAAGAAGAGTTCTAACGCGTGCACTCGTTAAAAAGAATTTTAAACGAAAGAATTATCAATTCACTCAACAATATTATTGAAGAATTGCTTATTTACTATTCATACTTTGGTAATCGCTCATGGTTCCCACAACCCTAGTTGTGGATTTTAGTTACCCATAATCATATGAACACAATTCATTGTTTTAGATGAAAGAATTATGAACTTACGTCAGAAGAATAATAAACCCAGAAATTCAACTTGAATTGCAACACCAAAATCATCAAAACGAACTTAGGAAATTAAGAATTGCTAAAGTTGCAAGTTAATATCCCAAGTCAAGAACTAGAATAAAATAATAATCTCCAACCCCCAAAAACGAGGTTTACATGCCCAATTTATAGAAAACAAATCCTAAATTAAAAGGGAAATAAGTTAAGGAAAGTTTGTTCAGGCACACGTCTTCATTCCATGAGACTGACTCACGGAACGTTAATGGATCTACGGTCCATGAGTCCCTTCCGTCAGCCATGACTTAGAAAATACTTCATTTTCCAAAAATCAGCTTCTCTGAAGCAAACGACGGAACTGCAGTACGGACCGTAGATCGATCTACGCTCCGTCAATCCCCTTCCGTAGCTCCACACTTGGAATCTTCAAAAATTAGATAATAGAACCCTCACAGTATCAATCTACGGACTATCAATGACCACTGTGGTTCCACACTTGGTCAGATTTCCCTGATTTACCTTCCTTGCCTTGCCTGTTGATCTACGACCACCATCTACGGAGCGTCAATGGACCTACGGTCCGTAGATCACCTCTGTAGATGCCCTTTTGTACATTTCTTTCAGCTGTCTCTTTACTTCCGCACCTGAACATCTTTCTTGCAAAATATGCTAAAAACACATAAAAACCAATACAAAAAGGCCCTAGACACACACAACTTGTAAGTGAAATGTATAAGACATACCATAAACTCACGACATATCACACCCCAAGAATGGGGGTTTTTAGCCATACATCAAGAAATAAAAAAATACACTTAAAATGGTACTAAAATCAAATGGGTATAAGGAATTAAACCTTGATTTAAGAAAAGGAAGAAGAATGGAGAAGACCCACTTCCAACTTGGGGAAGATGAAATCCTTCTTTCTTCAAGTCTCCCAAAAACTCTTTCCAAACTTGAGAGAAAATATTCCCAAAAAGTACTATTCTATTGTGAAAATTAAAATAAATATTCTACTCCTAAAAATTAATAACAAGTTTAGTATTTATAGACATCAGAAAATAGTGCTCGCAGATATTTCGATTAGGTTAGTCGGAATCGGCGATTCGCCATTTGGTGTAGTTCGTCGCCATCTTGCACTAGCCTTTAGCATGGTCATGCTCTGTATTATTGGGAGAGATAGTACTGCTTCGTGGAATTATTCGGTGAAACGCCGACTGCTCCTTTCATCGCCTTTTTGATCCTGCTCCTTCAGGGCTTTGCGTACTGGAACAAAGGGCGGAGTGCATCCCTTCGCAAATCGCCAAGTGTGATTGGCGATGCTTAGGCTTCAACTTCTTCGTTCTTTTCAGCCCTTTTGTTCTTTTTGCGCCTAAGTGTCCATGCTTCCACTAAAATTTCAAATACCTGAAACTTAAGACTTTTCATCAGATATTGAGACAAAATAAGCCTTTGAGGACACTATTTTTATCAAAATAAAATCCTAAATGAGTCCAGTTTGTGGACTCATCAACGGGTAGGATGGATTGTAACAATAACAACCATTTTTCAATCAGCTATTATATTTCAAACGAGTTCCTTCGAACCTCAACTGGCTTAACAATGTAAAACAACCCAAATCCTTAATTTAACCCACTTTATCAAATTGGGTATTAAAGACACAAGTCAATACAATTATCAATCATTTACTCCACTATAAGCAACTTTCACAAGCAAGCATACAGAGCTAAAGCTAGAACAAAATTTTCAACTTTAGTTCATCAATGACAACATGAATAAATAACTAAACCCATTCAAAAACAACAATAAATCTAGCAATTAAAATACCGACAAGCTAATTTATGTATTCGATTGCATAGTCACACCCCTAAGGAATGGGGGTTTAGCCAAACATAACAAAAATCAAGAAATAGTTACTAAAAAGATATTCCATCGGAATGACAAAATCTCCAATGCTCAATGCCAAAATTAAGACTAAAACATTAAAACCTCAATATTTAAGCTCAAACCCTCAAGGAATATCAGTATTGTAAAAGTATGTAAAAATACTAAATTATGTGTAAGATCCTTTTCTCTCTCTTCAAAAATTAATTTATATGTTTCCAATAATTGCACATTCCCATCAGCGAAGTTAGCCGCAATTCCCGAATGACTCGGCGATCCGCCGATACGCACGCCTTCTTGCCATTTGGACTTGACTTTTGCATCCACTTATTATGTTTATTTAGATGAGTTGGATCGAGCTGCCATTTCATTCAACACATCGCTAAAGTGCACTTTTGTTCGCTAAGTTCGCTTAGTTCATGAGCCAACTCGCTAGACCTTTTGGCGAGCTAGAAGCTCACTCACCGAGTCGCCAAGTGACTTTTGCGAGCTCTAGCCTTCTTTTCCTTAAGCTTTTCCAACTTTTCGCTTCCTTTCGCAATGTAGTGTCCTTGCCTTGTTCCTAAACTTTCATGGCTGCACATAAACAATTTAACATCGGTTATGAACACAAAATAGGCATTGAGGACACTAATTCACTAAACAACAAGCCCTAAATGAGTAAAAATTCTCAACTCATCAACACCTCAACTTAAACTTTTGCTTGTCTTCAAGTAAAACACAATATCAATCAACTCAACAGGGATGTCTACCAATAGTGCTTCTTGAGAATCAACATGAAAGTGCACACAAGGTTCAATTCAAACATGCAATGTTAAATTTTGTAGTTCCTATTGCAAGCCTCGTTTGAACTTTAAAATATAGACGTTTGCTCCTCCAGACCAACACATAACGTTTACAATGTCATCATGGATGCCCACAAAATATTTAGGCCAAAAACCTGATGGGATCACATATCAGGCAAAATTCATAGACTATAGCACAAGTAAAATCAGAAACTTGGTATCTCCCATTCCAGGACTTGTTTGAACTTGAAAATGCAGTCGTTTGCCCCTCTAAACAAACCCAATAAGGTCGTCATGGATACTCACAAAAATTTTCAGCCAAAAACGCGTTAGTTTATCATATCATTCAAAATCCATTGACTATAGCATATGTCAAATGGGAAATTAAGTATTTCCTATTCTGGACCTCGTTTGAACTTGAAAATGCAAACATTTTCCCCTCTACCAACACATGCTATTAATAAGGTCTTCATGGATGCCTATAAAATGTTTTGGCCAAAAACACGTCGATATCACATATCACCTAAAATCATAGACTATATCACACGTAAAATGGGAAATTTCATATTTCCCATTTCGGGCCTCGTTTGAACGTGAAAAAGCGGATGTTTGCCCATATGGACAAACACATGCCATTAATAAGGTTATTGCCCACGAGAAATTTCAGCTAAAAACATATGAGGATCACATATCACCCAAAATTCATGGACTAGCACGTGTAAAATAGGAAATTTGATATTTTCTGTTTCGGCCTTATTTGAACTTGAAAATGCAGACGTTTGCCCTTCCAGACTAGCCCACATCATTGATAAGGTTATCACGGAATCCAACAAAATATTTCAGCTAAAAAAACATAGGGATCATATATCACCTAAAATTATGGACTATAGCACACGTGAAATGGAAAATTTCGTATTTTCCTTCCGGGGCTCATTTGAACTAAAAATGCTGACTTTTGCCCCTCCGGACCAATACACACAATTAATAAGCTTGTTACGGACACCCACTAAATTTTTTAGCCAAAAACATGGCAGAATCACACTCATAAAGTTTTATTAGAAAATATTTTTGGTGGTCCAAGGGCCAGATCCATGTAATATACACAAAAATGGAAAAATATGTATTTCCCGCATCGGGTCTATTTGAACTTGAAAATGTTGATGTTTACCCCTCCAAACCAACGCACGCAATTTAAGTGATCGTCAGGGATGATCACAAAAAAAATCTCCACAAAAGTTGTTGAGCGCAACATCAATATAAATAAATGGATTATAACACATGAACAATAAACAAAGAATATATTCCCCTTTCTGATCTCAGTTTGAACTTTAAAATGTACATGTTTTCCTTACTAAACCAACACACACCATTAAATAAGAGGTCACAGATGGCCACAAAAAAATATGGACAAAAAACTATAATGGTGTTAGAGGATTATAAAGAATGTAATCAATGATTGCCTCTCTTAAAGGGAAACAATATTTACTACCATATCAATTAGTACGTAATAAATTAGATGGCTTCTAACTGATCCACCCATTAAATAGATCATCACGAATGCCCACAAAATAATTTGCACAAAAAACCTTGGGGCGCACATGTCACCCAAAATCCTCTTATTATAACACAAGAAAAATAGAAAATTATGTATTTCCTATTTCAGCACCTCATTTAAACTTAAAAATGTTGATGTGTGCCCCTCCAAACCAAACCACGCCATTTATAAGCTCGCAGAAAAGACCACAAATTTTTTTGTCCAAAAGAATATCGAGATCACATATCACCCAAAATCCATGGAGTATAGCACATTTAAAACAGGAAATTTGATATTTCCCATTCCGTTCCTTGTTTGAGCTTTAAAATGCGGATGTATGCCCCTTCGAAAAAATGAACAGCATTAATAAGGTCATTATGACTCCCATAAATTTTTTTGGCCAAAACCACAATCACGACCCGAGCCTACACCTTGGACGTAATTGGCACTCGAGAACCATTTATGATCTCCACGCGAACCCTTGGTCTGGCTACCTGACTTACATGATACTAAAAAATACGTGGAAGCTTAAAATAGTTGAATACATACACATTGAAGAGAGTTTTAGAAATACTATCTTGCAAAACTACTTAACATGAGTCATAAGTTAAATAAGACATCATGATAAACAATGGAAACATTTAATTCAGTCTGTCTAAGAATCCTCTAACAATAAATGATAGATGTCGGGACAAGACCCACGACACCTACAATACTACTAACTGTAAGGTAAATGTGAATTCCTCCAAAATAAAAGAAGGCTCACCAAATTTGGCTGGAATATCACATGACCTCAATGAAATGCCCATTGATGATCCTGAACACCTGTATCTGCATCATATAACGATACATATCGAATGACGTCACTACATTGAATGTACTGGTAAGTGATAAGGCAAGAGTAAACAACTTACTGGCTTGAATGGCTGAAAACAACATAATTGGATCAATACATCAATATGACATGAAAACCATTGAAGCATTTCAATATAATATACAATGAGAGCAACATAAAAATAATTTACTATACCCGTGGGGAGTTTCTCCAACCGACAACCATTACCATGAGCCTAGCAATGATACAACGTTTTGCTTCACATTGTCAGGGACATCCTACACTTTAGCGGGATATAGGATGATATCGTGACTATGGTTTCATCTAACTGGCCTTCTTAGAGGAAGTGAGGAATTGCATAAAGAATTAACGTTGTAACAACCCGTATCCTTGATAGACCAGAATGTAGATTTCCAGAAGTGAAGGTGCCACCTACGGAGGCCACCTACGGATCATAGGTTGGACCACGGTCCGTGTAACGTAGTCCACATTAAAAAACCCTAGAAAACCTCTAGACCGTAGGTGGTATCACAGCCCATGGACCAGGTCCGTGGAACGTGGTCAGCAAAAAAAGACCCAACCCACGGTCACGACCTACGGACCGTAGGCTGAACCATGGTCCGTGGACAAGGTATGTGAACCGTGCTCCGCAGAACCTATCCTCTGAGTCGAACGATTGCTGACCAGGACGGACCGTAGAATTGACCACGGTCTGTGGACCAGGTTTGTCGGTTGGTCCTGACAGACTTTAAGTCAGGGTCATTTTGGTGTTTTCCCTATGCATTGGACCCTAAACTACATCGTTTATACCCTAAATTATGAGGTTTTAGTCAGTTTAAGCCTAGAAACATAACTAGAACTTACCTTAGTCAAAATTATTGATCAAAAACTTAGAATATTAGAGCTTTAGAGGATAAAAGAGTTCAAGAACCCTAGTTCAAAAACATAGTAATATTCCATCAGTTCCAGCCCCAAAATCGAAAGATTTCTCCGTGGAATTCATCATTAGGTATATGGGATTTCATTAGCGTGTTCCTTTAGCCGATTATGTCCCTAGAATTCAGTCAGATTCTTGATTCCCTTACCATGACTAGACATAGGGTTTCTAGAACTTCAACAGATTATCATGAATTAGTTAGTTGCATGTTCCAAATCAGATTGTCATGTTATCACTTTGATTATTGCATAAATTTTAGAACCTTTGCTATGTATTTCTTTAGTTCTTCAATTACACATGCTAGGTCAATATTTCAGATATACATGCCTCAGTTTTTGAAAGTGTCAAATCAGTATATTATTGTGCATTCTCAGTTTGCATGTTAGTTTAAGCTATCCAGTATAATACAGTAATTCAGTCATAATGTGTTAATCACTTAATCCATTGGTAGTAGCATAATACCGAGTTGGACAAAGGACATTCACCCATATAGTCCCAGAACTATGAGCCAAGTAGGTTGTAAGTCCCCTCTGTAGGCATCATTTTAGTCATCACACCAGCATGCCTCTATACCTTAGTCCGGGTGTATTGGGTCCTCTCGAAGGGGCGCATACATCAGACTCCACGTTTAGCTCATGTGGTTTTATTATTGGTTATTAGTAGCTCCCATATTTCAGTCAGATTCTATAGCATTGACCACATTTTAGTACAGTTCAGTATTAAGTCTACGCATGTTATAATTTGGTCATTGCATTCAGTTAACTCAATATCTATATCATGTTCAGAATATGTTGTTTCTTTATTCCTTGTTAAATTATATGTTTATTTCAGTTCACTTTATCCTGCATGCTTAGTACCTTTCAAGTAGTTGCAGATGCTCTTAGTAGACTATCAATGGGTAGTGTAGCACATGTTGAGGAAGAAATAAAAGAGCAAGCAAAGGATGTTCAAAGACTTGGTCGCCTCGAAGTTCGTCTTATGAGCATATCAGATAGTGGTGTAACTGTTCAAAATGGGGCAGAATCTTCTTTGGTAGTGGAAATTAAGGAAAAGCAAGACAGTGATCCGATATCTCGAACTCAAGGGTGCAATCTATCAATAAAGAGTTGAGGTTTTCTCCCAAGGGGTATATGATGTGCTTAGCTACCAAAGTCGATTATGTGTTCCTAATGTGGGCGAGTTGAGACAAAATATTATTGGAGAGGCCCATAACTCCAGATATTCTATCCATCCAGGCACCACTAACATGTACCACAATCTGCAGGAAGTCTATTAGTGGAATGGTATGAAAAGAAATATAGCAAATTTTGTGGCTAAGTGCCCAAATTGTTAGGAAGTCAAGGTAGAACATCGGAAACCAGGAGGTATGACTCAAGAGATTGACATTCCTACTTGGAAGTGGGAAGTGATCAACATGGACTTTATCACAGGTTTACCTCGTACTTGCAGACAACATGACTCCATTTGGGAGAAAGTCGACAAAGTTACTAAGTCTTCTCACTTTTGGGCGGTCAAGACTACAGATTCGGCAGAGGACTATGCCAAGCTTTATATTAATGAGATTGTCAGTTTGCATGGGGTTCCTTTGTCTATAATATCAAATAGAGGTCCTCAGTTTACCTCTCATTTTTGGAAGTTATTTCCGAGAAGTCTTGATACTCAGGTTAATATTAGCACAACATTTTATCCATAGACGGATGGTCAGGCAAAGCGTACCATTCAGACCTTAGAGGACATGTTGAGAGCTTGTGTGATCGATTTCAATGGTAGTTGGGATGAACACCTTCCTCTTATAGAGTTTACCTACAACAATAGTTACCATTCTAGCATTCAGATGGCCCCTTATAAGGCATTGTATAGGCGTAGATGTAGATATCATGTTGGTTGGTTTGAAGTAGGTGAAGCAGCCTTGATAGGACCAGATTCAGTCCTTTATGCTATGGAGAAGCTGCAACTCATTAGAGATAGACTTAAGACTGCCCAGAGTCGCCAGAAGTCTTATGCAGATGTAAGGAGAAGGGAACTAGAGTTCCAAGTTGATGATTGGGTTTTCCTAAAAGTTTCATCTATGAAGGGGGTGATGAGATTTGGCAAGAAATGGAAGCTCAGTCCCAGATACGTAGGCCCTTACCGTATCTTAAAAAGGATTGGTAAAGTGACTTATGAGCTAGAGTTGCCAGCAAATTTAGCAGCAGTGCATCCAGTCTTTCCCATTTCACTATTGAAGAAGTGTGTGGGTGATCCATCATTAGTGGTGCCATTAGAGAGTGTGGCTGCAAAAGATAGCCTTTCTTATGAGCATGTACCAGTTGAGATTCTTGATCGTCAGGTTAGAAGATTGAGAAACAAATAAGTCGCTTCTGTCAAGGTTTTATGGAGGAGTCAGTCCGTAGAGGGAGCTACTTATGAAGGAGAAGCAGCCAAGAAGTCCAAGTACCCTCACCTCTTTCCTTCTGATTCCAATCCAGCTTGAGGTAATAGTTCCTTTTCAGTTTTCAGTCATTCATGCGTAGATTCAGTTAGTGGCATGTTCCTTGAGTTTGTACTTGCATTTTCAACGTATTTGCATGTTATGGAACTCAGCTCAGTCAAAAATAAGTTTTTGGTGTTTAGTGATAGGGTTTGCAGCTCTTTCCCTCCATTCCAGCTAGTTTAGTCTTCATTCGATGATGAATGTTCCCAAGGGGGAGATAATGTAATACCTTGTATCCTAGATATACCAGAATGCAGATTTCCAGAAGTGCAGGTGCCACCTGCGGATTGTAGGTTGGACCATGGTCTGTAGACCAGGTCTGTGTAATGTGATCCATAGAAAAAACCCCCAGAAAACCTCAACCATATGTGGGACCACGGCCTGTGGACTAGGTCCGTGGAATGTAGTCTGCAGAAAAAAACCCCGACCCATGGCCAAGACCAACAGACCGTAGGTTGAACTATGGTACATGGACCAGGTCCGTGAAACGTGGTCTGCAGAACCCATCCTTTGAGCCGAACGACGACTAATCAGGATGGATCGTAGTTGTCACGACCCAAGCCTAGGGCCTAGACGTAACATGGCGAATGAGGAACCCGAAGGAACCCCAAACAAGCCTCTCAAACTTGTCATCACACTTCATCGGTTGCGAAAGTACATTCAACATTAATTAACGGGAAATAGGGACTAAGGCAAACCATTTCAAAATGACATCATAGAATAAGAGTCAAGCTCGTTTACAAAATACTTGTCCAACGCACACCTCTACATACATAGATAGGACGGGGGCCATGACATATTACCGGCTCCCCTCATAGTTAAAATACAATT